>NW_027195210.1:77500-125000 GCF_038502225.1 Cherax quadricarinatus | reverse complement strand
GCAAGCACACACAACCTATTCTCAGAACTATACAACCTATCACACCATCCCAACACACATCATAATCCATACCCACAGCCTCCACCCAACACCGAGCTATAGAATCCTGGCAGATGCCACCAGGTCTCCCACACCTCACAGGCCCCACAAAACTACAGTGTTGGAAAGGAAACTGAAGGTATGGTACACAAACGCTGATGGTATAACAAATAAGTGGGAGGAGGGTAATGAAAGAGTCAAAGAGGCATCACTGGACATCAGGTCTCAAGAGAAACCAAGCTAACAGGTAGATAACAGATGCCATCTTTCCAACGGGATACCAAATCCTGAGGAAAGACAGGAACAGGGGGGTAGAGGAGTGGCATTGCTGGATCAAAAATCGTTGGAATTTGATGAGCTGGAGAGAGAGGACATTTGAGAAGAAAGTGATTACATAGTAGGAACAAGCCACTCTGGAGGTCCAAAGGTGGTGGCTAGAAGTGATGTATAAAACCACCACAGAACAGCAGGAGGCCAAGAGAGCAATGACGAGCAATAGAGCGATGGTTGACACACTGGCTGCAGTGGCCAGAAGAGTCATGCATGCAGTGGGCAAAGCCCTGACTGGCGGTGACTAACCACAAGGGAGATCGATTGGGAGAACTTGACCGCATGGGGGCTGTAAGTGATACATGGAGGGCTAAGATGATGGAGGTGGTACTGGAAAACTTCTATGCAATTGAACACATAAGGGACACTACAAGAGAGAGGAGAGGGGAACCAGCAAGGCCAGACTTAGTACTCACCTGAGTATTGCAGATACGAGGACATCACATATGAAAGACCCTTAAATAGTGACTATGTGGTTTTAAGCCTGAATACAGTAGAGTCACAAGTGGAAGGAAGTAGGAAGCTGTGAATGAATGGGAAGCCAAACTACAAGAAAGGGGACTATACAGGAATGAGGGAACCTCCTGAACGGTGTTCAGGTGGATGAGAACTGGCAGGGAAGCCAGTTAATGAGATGATGGAATATGTAGCAACAAAATGCAAGGAGGCTGAGGAGAGGTTTGTACCCAAGGGTAACAGGAATAATGAAAAAGCCAGGATGAGCCCATGGTTTACCCAAAGGTGCAGGGAGGCAAAAACCAAATGTGCTAGGGAATGGAAGAAATATAGGAGGCAAAGGACCCAGGAGAATAAGGAGAGCAGTCGTAGAGCCAGAAACGAATATGCACAGATAGGAAGGGAGGCCCAAAGACAATATGAAAATGACATAGCAGCGAAAGCCAAATCGGACCCGAAACTGTTGTACAGCCACATCAGGAGGAAAACAACAGTCAAGGACCAGGTAATCAGGCTAAGGAAGGAAGGAAGAGAGACAACAAGAAATGACCGTGAAGTATGTGAGGAACTCAACAAGAGATTCAAAGAAGTGTTCACAGAGGAGACAGAAGGGGCTCCAGAAAGACGGAGAGGTGGGGCACACCACCATGTGGTGGACACAGTGCACACAACCGAGGAAGAAGTGAAGAGGCTTCTGAGTGAGCTAGATACCTCAAAGGCAATGGGGCCAGATAACAACTCCCCATGGGTATTGGGAGAGGGAGCAGAGGCGCTATGTGTACCCCTAACAACAATATTCAATACATCTATCGAAACAGGGAGATTGCCTGAGGCATGGAAGACAGCAAATGTAGTCCCAATCTTTAAAAAAGGAGACAGACATGAAGCATTAAACAACAGACCAGTGTCACTGACATGTATAGTATGCAAAATCATGGAGAAGATTATCAGGAGAAGAGTTGTGGAACACCTAGAAAGGAATGATCTCATCAACAGCAGCCAACATGGTTTCAGGGACAGGAAATCCTGTGTCACAAACCTACTGGAGTTCTATGACATGGTGACAGCAGTAAGACAAGAGTGAGAGGGGTGGGTGGATTGCATATTCTTGGACTGCAAGAAGGCGTTTGACACAGTTCCACACAAGAGATTGGTGCAAAAACTGGAGGACCAAGCAGGGATAACAGGGAAGGCACTACAATGGATCAGGGAATACTTGTCAGGAAGACAGCAGCGAGTCATGGTACGTGGCGAGGTGTCAGAGTGGGCACCTGTGACCAGCGGGGTCCCACAGGGGTCAGTCCTAGGACCAGTGCTGTTTCTGGTATTTGTGAACGACATGACGGAAGGAATAGACTCTGAGGTGTCCCTGTTTGCAGATGACGTGAAGTTGATGAGAAGAATTCACTCGATCGAAGACCAGGCAGAACTACAAAGGGATCTGGACAGGCTGCAGACCTGGTCCAGCAATTGGCTCCTGGAGTTCAATCCCACCAAGTGCAAAGTCATGAAGATTGGGGAAGGGCAAAGAAGACCGCAGACGGAGTACAGTCTAGGGGGCCAGAGACTACAAACCTCACTCAAGGAAAAAGATCTTGGGGTGAGTATAACACCAGGCACATCTCCTGAAGCGCACATCAATCAAATAACTGCTGCAGCATATGGGCGCCTAGCAAACCTCAGAACAGCATTCCGACATCTTAATAAGGAATCGTTCAGAACCCTGTACACCGTGTACGTTAGGCCCATATTGGAGTATGCGGCACCAGTTTGGAACCCACACCTAGCCAAGCACGTAAAGAAACTAGAGAAAGTGCAAAGGTTTGCAACAAGACTAGTCCCAGAGCTAAGAGGTATGTCCTACGAGGAGAGGTTAAGGGAAATCAACCTGACGACACTGGAGGACAGGAGAGATAGGGGGGACATGATAACGACATACAAAATTCTGAGAGGAATTGACAAGGTGGACAAAGACAGAATGTTCCAGAGATTGGACACAGTAACAAGGGGACACAGTTGGAAGTTGAAGACACAGATGAATCACAGGGATGTTAGGAAGTATTTCTACAGCCACAGAGTAGTCAGTAAGTGGAATAGTTTGGGAAGCGATGTAGTGGAGGCAGGATCCATACATAGCTTTAAGCAGAGGTATGATAAAGCTCACAGTTCAGGGAGAGTGACCTAGTAGCGATCAGTGAAGAGGCGGGGCCAGGAGCTCGGACTCGACCCCCGCAACCTCAACTAGGTGAGTACAACTAGGTGAATACACACACACACACACACACTCACACACGCACGCAGGCACACACCCACGGGGAGATGTTGTCCAGTCCCATTGCCTTTGAAGTATCAAGGTCCCTTCGCAGCTTCTTCACCTCCTCAGTTGTATATATGTCATCCAACACTTGCTGGTATATTCCTTGTTGGTGTTCCCCTCTGTTCTGTCCTCCCAGAGTCCTTCCTCTCTCCACTACAAATACTTCCTTAAATCTCATGTTGAGCTCCTCACATACCTCTTGTTCGTTTCTTGTGAATTCCCCACCTTCTTTCCTCAGCCTGATCACCTATTCTTTCACTGTTGTCTTCCTCCTGATACGGCTATACAGCAGTTTCGAGTCAGACTTGACTTTCGATGCTATGTCGTTTTTATGAGGACAGGAGAGGGTTAGGGGAGACACGATAACAACATACAAAATACTGCGTGGAATAGACAATGTGGACACGGACAGGACGTTCCAGAGAGGGGACTCAGAAACTAGGGGTCACAATAGGAAGTTGAGGACCCAGATGAGTCAAAGGGATGTTAGGAAGTATTTCTTTAGTCAGAGATTAGTCAATAAGTGGAATAGCCTAACAAGTGAGGCAGTGGAGGCAAGAACGATACATAGGTTTAAGATGAAGTATGATAAAGCTCATGGAGCAGGGAGAGAGAGGACCTAGTAGCACTCAGTGAAGAGGCGGGGCCAGGAGCTGAGTCTCGACCCTTGCAACCACAATTAGGTGAATACAAATAGGTGAGTACACAAACATACACACACACACACACACACACACACACACACACACACACACACACACACACACACACACACACACACACACACACGCACGCACAGAGGAGAGAGGAGACAGCGGAGAAGAAAGTGATTACATGGTAGGAACGCTTCACTCTGGAGGTCCCAATTGCAGTGATGTATAACTCACCACAGAACAGCAGGAAGCCAAGGCAAGAGCATGATGAGAGCAATAGAGCGATGGTTGACACACTGGCTGCAGTGGCCAGAAGAGTTTATGCATGCAGGGCAAAGCTCCTGATCATGGGTGACTTTAACCACAAGGAGATCGATTGGGAGAACTTGGAGCCACATGGGGGCCAAGATGATGGAGGTGGTACTGGAAAACTTCATGTACCAACACGTAAGGGACACTACAAGAGAGAGAGGAGAGGATGAACCAGCAAGACTGGACTTAGTGTTCACCTTGAATAGTGCAGATATTGATTACATCACATATGAAAGACCCCTTGGGGCCAGCGATCATGTGGTTTTAAGCTTCGAATACACAGTAGAGCTACAAATGGAGGGGAAGCAGGAAAGCCAGGACGAATGAAGCCAAACTACAAGAAAGGGGACTACACGGGAATGAGGAACTTCTTGAATGGGGTTCAGTGGGATAGAGAACTGGCAGGGAAGCCAGTTAATGAGATGATGGAATATGTAGCAACAATGTGCAAGGAGGCTGAGGAAAGGTTTGTACCCAAGGGAAAGAGGAATAATGAAAAAGCCAGGATGAGCCCATGGTTCACCCAAAGGTGCAGGGAGGAAAAAACCAAGTGTGCTAGGGAATGGAAGAAACATAGAAGGCAAAGGACCCAGGAGAATAAGGAGAGCAGTCGTAGAGCCAGCAATGAATATGCACAGATAAAAAGGGAGGCCCAACGACAATATGAAAACAACATAGCAGCGAAAGCCAAATCTGACCCGAAACTGTTATACAGCCACATCATGAGGAAAACAACAGTCAAGGACCAGGTAATCAGGCTAAGGAAGGAAGGAAGGAGGAGAGACAACAAGAAATGACAGTGAAGTATGTTGGGAACTCAACAAAAGATTCAAAGAAGTGCTCACAGAGGAGACAGAATGGGCTCCAGAAAGACGGAGAGGTGGGGCACACCACAACCGAGGAAGAAGTGAAGAGGCTTCTGAGTGAGCTAGATACCTCAAAGGCAATGGGGCCGGATAACATCCCTCCATGGGTCCTGAGAGGGGGACCAGAGGCGCTATGTGTACCCATAACAACTATATTCAATACATCTATCGAAACAGGGAAATTGCCTGAGGCATGGAAGACAGCAAATGTAGTCCCAATCTTTAAAAAAGGAGACAGACATGAAGCACTAAACTACAGACCAGTGTCACTGACATGTATAGTATGCAAAGTCATGGAGAAGATTATGAGGAGAAGAGTGGTGGAACACCTAGAAAGGAATGATCTCATCAACAGCAGCCAACATTGTTTCAGGGATGGGAAATCCTGTGTCACAAACCAACTGGAGTTCTATGACATGGTGACAGTAATAAGACAAGAGAGAAAGGGGTGGGTGGATTGCATTTTCATGGATTGCAAGAAGGCGTTTGACACAGTTCCACACAAGGGATTAGTGTAAAAACTGGAGGACCAAGCAGTGATAACAGGGAACGCACTACAATGGATCAGGGAATACTTGTCAGGAAGACAGCAGCGAGTCATGGTACGTGGCGAGGTGACAGTGTGGGCACCTGTGACCAGCGGGGTCCCACAATCCTTCTGGAGTTTATGACAAGGTAACAGAAGTAAGACACGAGAGAGAGGGGTGGGTTGATTGCATTTTCCTGGACTGCAGGAAGACCTTTGACACAGCTCCTCACAAGAGATTAGTGCAGAAGCAGTAGGATCAGGCGCATATAACAGAAAGGGCACTGCAATGGATCAGGGAATACCTGACAAGGAGGTAACAACGAGTCATAGTACGTCAAGAGGTATCACAGAGGGCGCCTGTGACGAGCGGGGTCCCACAGGGGTCAGTTCTAGGACCAGTGCTATATTTAATATATGCGAACGACATGATGGAAGGAATAGACTCTGAAGTGTCCCTATTCGCAGATGATGTGAAGCTGATGAGAAGAATTAAATCGGATGAGGATGAGGCAGGACTGCAAAGAGACATGGACAGGCTGGACACGTGGTCCAGAAACAGGCTTCTCGAATTCAACCCTGCCAAACGCAGTCATGAAGATTGGGGAGGGGCAAAGAAGACCGCACACAGAGTATAGGCTAGGTGGACAAAGACTACAGACCTCACTCAGGGAGAAAGATCTTGGGGTGACCATAACACCGAGCACGTCACCGGAGGCACACATCAACCAAATAACTGCTGCAGCATACGGGCGCCTGGCAAACTTGAGAATAGCATTCCGATACCTTAATAAGGAATCGTTCAAGACACTGTGCACTGTGTATGTTAGGCCCATACTGGAGTATGCAGCACCAGTCTGGAACCCACACCTGGACAAGCATGTCAAGAAGTTAGAGAAAGTACAAAGGTTTGCAACAAGGCTAGTTCCAGAGCTCAGGGGAATGTCGTATGATGAAAGGTTGAGGGAAATCGGACTGACGAAACTGGAGGACAGAAGGGAAAGTGGAGACATGATAACGACATACAAGATACTGCGGGGAATAGACAAGGTGGACAGAGACAGGATGTTCCAGAGAGGGGACACAGAAACAAGGGGCCACAATTGGAAGCTGAAGACTCAGACGAGTCACAGGGACGTTAGGAAGTATTTCTTCAGTCATAGAGTCGTCAGGAAGTGGAATAGCCTAGCAAGTGAAGTAGTGGAGGCAGGAACCATACATAATTTTAAGAAGAGGTATGACAAAGCTCAGGAAGCAGAGAGGGAGAGGACCTAGTAGCGATCAGTGAAGAGGCGGGGCCAGGAGCCGATTCTCGACCCCTGCAACCACAATTAGGTGAATTAGGTAAGTAAACACAAACATACACACACACACACACACAAACACACAAAAAAAACACACACACACAAAACACACACACACACTCACACACACACAAAAGACACACACACACACACACACACACACACACACACACACACACACATACATGGTGACAGCAGTAATCAAGAGAGAGAGGGGTGGGTGGATTGCATATTCTTGGACTGCAAGAAGGCGTTTGACACAGTTCCACACAAGAGATTGGTGCAAAAACTGGAGGACCAAGCAGGGATAACAGGGAAGGCACTACAATGGATCAGGGAATACTTGTCAGGAAGACAGCAGCGAGTCATGGTACGTGGCGAGGTGTCAGTGTGGGCACCTGTGACCAGCGGGGTCCCACTGGGGTCAGTCCTAGGACCAGTGCTGTTTCAGGTATTTTTGAACGACATGACGGAAGGAATAGACTCCGAATTGTCCCTGTTTGCAGATGACGTGAAGTTGATGAGAAGAATTCATTCGATCGAAGACCAGGCAGAACTACAAAGGGATCTGGAGAGGCTGCAGACCTGGTCCAGCAATTGGCTCCTGGAGTTCAATCCCACCAAGTGCAAAGTCATGAAGATTGGAGAAGGGCAAAGAAGACCACAGACGGAGTACAGTCTAGGGGGCCAGAGACTATAAACCTCACTCAAGGAATAAGATATTGGGGTGAGTATAACACCAGGCACATCTCCTGATGCGTACATCAACCAAACAACGGCTGAAAAATATGGGCGCCTAGCAAACCTATGAACAGCATTCCGACATCTTAATAAGGAATCGTTCAGGACCCTGTACACCGTGTACGTTAGGCCCATATTGGAGTATGCGGCACCAGTTTGGAACCCACACCTAGCCAAGCACGTAAAGAAACTAGACAAAGCGCAAAGGTTTGCAACAAGAGTAGTCCGAGAGCTAAGGGGTATATCCTACGAGGAGAGATTAAGGGAAATCGACCTGACGACACTGGAGGACAGGAGAGATAGGGAGGGCATGATAACGACATACAAAATAGTGAGAGGAATTGACAAGGTGGACAAAGGCAGGATGTTCCAGAGATGGGGCACAGCAACAAGGGGACGCAGTTGGAAGTTGAAGACACAGATGAATCACAGGGATATTCGGAAATATTTCTTCAGCCACAGAGTAGTCAGGAAGTGGAATAGTTTGGGAAGTGATGTAGTGGAGGCAGGATCCATACATAGCTTTAAGCAGAGGTATGATAAAGCTCACGGTTCAGGAAGAGTGACCTTGTAACGACCAGTGAAGAGGTGGAGCCAGGAGCTAGGACTCGACCCCTGCAACCTCAACTAGGTGAGTACACACACACACACACACACACACACACACACACACACACACACACACACACACACACATACAAACACACACACACACACACACACACACGCACATATACAGTCACGGTCACTTTACCCTTGACCCTGTTTTCCCCTCCCTACCCTTCTAATCCCATACACACACCTCTCCCTACTTCTAAGGGTCACTCATCCTTCTACCCCCTCCCCCCCTTTATCTCACCCCTCTCTCTCCCGCACATACACACACACATACACAAGCACACACACACAAGCACATATACACTTGACACAAACACGTACCCCCCTCCCCTATCCACCTCTCCCTCTTCCCTAACCACCTCACCTTAGCCACCTCCCCCTCCCCCAAACCATCTAACCCCTCCCCCAAACCATCTAACCCCATCCCCCAACTACCTCCCCCCCTCCAATAACCACCCTCTCCCTCCCCTATAACCATCCATCCCCTCTCTCTCTCAAGCACGTACTCCCCCGTCCCCTAACGACCTCTCCCCCTTCCCTAACCACCTCACCCTAGCCACCTACCCCTTCCCCAAACCATCTAACCCCTCCCCCAAACCATCTAACCCCCTCCCCCAACTACCTCTCCCCCTCCAATAACCATCCTCCCTCTCCCCATAACCATCCATCCTCTCTCCCCCCAATCATCTATTCCCTCCCCCTTCCTTCTGTGGAGCAACGGGGGAACCTAGAACTAGGATGAGAACAAGGGGCTGGATGGACGAATCTGAGAGGGAGGACTGGGAGGAAGAGCTCAAAAAAAGGGAGGAAGACTGAGGAAGGAGACTAGATGAGCTGGAAAGGAAGATGGAAGAGAGGTTAGCAGCAGAATGCAGAAGCTGGAAGCAACATGCCACAGAAGCAGAAAACAAGATAAAGAGATTAGAAGAGGAGCTGAGACATCTGAAACAGCATAGAGACAAATATATTACAGAAGTAGCATCGGCAATGGCTACATCAGACACAGACAACGGGTCTGAAAGGAGCATGGAAACTAAACTGTATGCAGAGGTCCTGTCAAACCCACGAGGGGCCAAAACAAAGACAGGGAGCACACTAGGATAGAATGAGAGATTGGAAGACATTGAAGGAACTAGGACATGTGCAGGGACCTTACCTGACACCTGTGGGGGCCAGGAACAGGTGATCAGGAAGGACAAACGAAGGAGCATAGGGGCCATAGCTAGGGAAGGGACTAAAGGTAGGAACACTCCACGGGAAGGAACTAAAACACATCAGAGGGTGCAATGGGAGTCACAGTGGGAGGTGGAAAGGGAGTGATCAGTGTTTGTCTGTGGGCTAGACGAAGCTAAAGGGAAAACTTATGATGAAAGAAAGCAGGAGGAGAAAAAAAGCGATTGAAGGTATCATGAAGGTGATAGGCGAGGGGGACATGACCCAGGTGGCAAATTTTCGGAGAATCGGGTGGTTCACAAAGAAAAGGAATCGGCCTCTCAAAGTAATTTTCAAGGCAGAATCAACCCGAACCATGATCCTGCAGGAGAAAGCATGGCTGAGAGGCAGGCAGGAGTTCATGAGTGTGTACCTCGATCGAGACAAAACACAGGAGGAAAGGAAGACGATGAAAGAGAGAGTTCAAAAACGAAAGGAGAAATGGGAGGAAATGAAAAAGGAGAGCAGAATAACCCAGAAACAAGTGGAAGGACAAGCACACCTCCCAGAAACACCTGCAGAAGGACCCCAGCCACGACACCCCCAAGGCAACTGAACAATCCAAACCAACCATCACACACTGATCCCTCTGTTCCCACCCCTCACACCACAGTTACAGTATTAGAACAGTAGTTGAAGGTTTGGTACACAAATGCCAATGGATTAATGAATAAACATGAGGAATGGCAAGAAAGAATCAATGAGAAGTCCCCAGACATCAAAGCAGTTACAGAAACAAAACTCACGGAGACAATAACAGATGCAATCTTCCCACCAGGATACCAGATCGTGAGGAAAGATAGAAGGGGCAGAGGGGGAGGTGGGGTTGCTCTGCTCGTAAAAAACAGATGGAAATTCGAGAAAATGGAAGGCATAGATGAGACGGGAGAAAGAGACTACATAGTAGGTGCACTTCAGTCTGGGGAACACAAGGTGGTCATTGCAGTGATGTATAATCTACCAAAGAACTGCAGGAGGCCAAGAGAGGAATATGAAGAAAGCAACAGAGCAATGGTGGACACACTTGCTGAGGTGGCAAGAAGAGCTCACTCCAGCAGAGCAAAGTTGCTGGTTATGGGGGATTTCAACCACAGGGAGATTGACTGGGAAAACCTGGAGCCACATGGGGGTCTCAAAACATGGAGAGCCAAGATGTTGGACGTGGTGCTGGAAAACCTCTTGCACCAACATGTTAAGGACACTTCCAGAGTGAGATGGGAGGATGAACCAGCAAGATTGGACCTTGTGTTCACCCTGGGCAGTTCAGACGTTGAGGACATCACGTATGAGAGTCCCCTAGGAGATAGCAACCACGTGGTTCTGTGCTTTGAATATATAGTAGAGCTGCAAATGGAGAGAGTAACAGGAGCTGAATGGGAAAAGCCTGACTATAAAAGAAGGGACTACATAGGGTTGAGGAACTTCCTGCGGGAGGTCCCGTGGGACAGAGAACTGGCAGGAAAGCCAGTAAACGAAATGATGGAATATGTAACAACAAAATGCAAGGAGGCAGTGGAAAGGTTTATTCCCAAGGGCAACAGAAACAATGGAAAGACCAGAACGAGCCCCTGGTTTACCCGACGGTGTAAGGAGGCAAAAACAAAGTGCAATGGAGAATGGAAAAAGTAAAGAAGGCAGAAAACACACGAAAATAGGGAGATCAGTCGCAGAGCCAGGAATGAGTACGCACAGGTAAGGAGGGAGGCCCAGCAACAGTATGAAAATGACATAGCATCGAAAATCAAGACTGACCCGAAACTGTTGTATAGCCACATCAGGAGGAAGACAACAGTCAAAGACCAGGTGATCAGATTAAGGACAGAAGGTGGAGAACTCACAAGAAATGATCAGGAGGTATGTGATTAGCTAAACAGGAGATTTAAGGAAGTTTTTACAGTAGAGACAGGAAGGGCTGTGGGAAGACAGCACAGAAGGGAACATCAAGAGGGAATATACCAACAAGTGTTGGATGACATACGAACAACCGAGGAGGAGGTGAAGAAGCTGCTAAGTGACCTTGATACCTCAAAGGCGATGGGACTGGACAACATCTCCCCATGGGTCTTTAGAGAAGGAGCAGAGATGCTGTGCGTGCCTCTAACCACAATCTTAAACACATCCCTTGAAACTGGGCAACTACTTGAGAAATGGAAGACAGCAAATGTAGTCCCCATATTTAAGAAAGGAAACAGAAACGAGGCGCTACTCTACAGACCCCTGTCTCTGACATGTATTGTGTGCAAAGTCATGGAGAAGATTATCAGGGGGAGAGTGGTAGAACACCTGGAACGAAACAAGATTATAAATGAAAACCAGCATGGGTTCATGGAAGGCAAATCTTGTATCACAAACCTCCTGGAGCTTTATGACAATGTAACAGAAGTAAGACACGAGAGAGAGGGGTGGGTTGATTGCGTTTTCCTAGACTACAGGAAGGCCTTTGACACAGTTCCCCACAAGAGATTAGTGCAGAAGCTGGAGGATCAGGTGCATGTAACAGAGAGGGCACTGCAATGGATCAGGGAATACCTGACAGGGAGGCAGCAACGAGTCATGGTACGTGAAGAGGTATCACAGTGGGCGCCTGTGACGAGCGGGGTCCCACAGGGGTCAGTTCTAGAACCAGTGCTATTTTTGATATATGCGAACGACATGATGGAAGGAATAGACTCTGAAGTGTCCCTATTCGCAGATGATGTGAAGTTGATGAGAAGACCGCACACAGAGTATAGGCTAGGTGGACAAAGACTACAGACCTCACTCAGGGAGAAAGACCTCGGGGTGACCATAACACCGAGCACGTCACCGGAGGCACACATCAAACAAATAACTGCTGCAGCATACGGGCGCCTGGCAAACCTGAGATTAGCGTTCGATACCTTAATAAGGAATCGTTCAAGACACTGTTCACTGTGTATGTTAGGCCCATACTGGAGTATGCAGCACCAATCTGGAACCCACACCTGGTCAAGCACGTCAAGAAGTTAGAGAAAGTACAAAGGTTTGCAACAAGGCTAATACCAGAGCTCAGGGGAATGTCGTATGAGGACTGATGCCACTGGAGGACAGAAGGGTCAGCGGAGACATGATAACGACATACAAGATACTGCGGGGAATAGACAAGGTGGACAGAGATAGGATGTTCCAGAGAGGGGACACAGGAACAAGGGGTCACAACTGGAAGCTGAACACTCAGACGAGTCACAGGGACGTTCACACACACACACACACACACACACACACACACACACACACACACACACACACACACACAGCCAGGAGCTGAGTCTCGACCCCTGCAACCACAATTAGGTGAGTACACACACACACACTGCTCATTAAAAACCAGTGGGGTTTTGAGAAAATGGAAGGAATGGATGGCACGGGCGAAAGGGACTACTTAGTAGGAACAATCTAGTATGAGGGACATAAGGTGATAATTGCAGTGATGTACAACCCACCACAGAACTGCAGGAGGCCAAGAGAATAATACGATGAGAGCAACAGAGCAATGATCGACACACTGGCCGAGGTGGCCAGGAGAGGACACTTGGGGGGAGCAAAGTTACTAGTTATGGGTGATTTCAATCACAAGGAGATTGACTGGGAAAACCTGGACCCCCATGGGGGTCCCGAAAAATGGAGAGCCAAGATGATGGATGTGGTACTGGAAAACCTCATACATCAACATACATAGTTTTAAGGCGACGTATGATAAAGCTCATGGGGCAGGGAGAGAGAGGACCTTGTAGCAATCAGCGAAGAGGCGGGGCCAGGAGCTATGACTCGACCCCTGCAACCACAAGTAGGTGAGTACAAATAGGTGAGTACACACACACACACACACAAACACACACACACACACACACACACACACACACACACACACACACACACACACACACACACACACACACACACACACACACACACACACAAGGAACAAGATTATAAATGAAAACCAGCATGGGTTCATGGAAGGCAAATCTTGTATCACAAACCTCCTGGAGTTTTATGACAAGGTAACAGAAGTAAGACACGAGAGAGAGGCTTGGGTAGATTGCGTTTTCCTAGACTGCAGGAAGGCCTTTGACACAGTTCCCCACAAGAGATTAGTGCAGAAGCTGGAGGATCAGGCACACGTAAAAGGAAGGGCACTGCAATGGATAAGGGAATACCTGACAGGGAGGCAGCAACGAGTCATGGTACGTGAAGAGGTATCACAGTGGGCGCCTGTTACGAGCGGGGTCCCACAGGGGTCAGTTCTAGGACCAGTGCTATTTTTGATATATGTGAACGACATGATGGAAGGAATAGACTCTGAAGTGTCCCTGTTCGCAGATGACGTGAAGTTGATGAGAAGAATTAAACCGGACGTGGATGAGGCAGGACTGCAAAGAGACCTGGAGAGGCTGGACATGTGGTCCAGTAACTGGCTTCTCGAATTCAATCCAGCCAAATGCAAAGTCATGAAGATTGGGGAGGGGCAAAGAAGACCGCAGACAGAGTATAGGCTAGGTGGACAAAGACTACAGACCTCACTCAGGGAGAAAGACCTTGGGGTGACCATAACACCGAGCACATCTCCTGAAGCGCACATCAACCAAATAACTGCTGCAGCATATGGGCGCCTGGCAAACCTGAGAATAGCGTTCCGATACCTTAATAAGGAATCGTTCAAGACACTGTACACCATCTACGTCAGGCCCATACTGGAGTATGCAGCACCAGTTTGGAACCCACACCTGGTCAAGCACGTCAAGAAGTTAGAGAAAGTACAAAGGTTTGCAACAAGGCTAGTCCCAGAGCTCAGATGGAATGTCCTACGAGGAAAGGTTAAGGGAAATCAGACTGACGACACTGGAGGACAGAAGGGTCAGGGGAGACATGATAACGACATACAAAATACTGTGGGGAATAGACAAGGTGGACAAAGATAGGATGTTCCAGAGAGGGGACACAGGGACAAGGGGTCACAACTGGAAGCTGAAGACTCAGATGAGTCACAGGGACGTTAGGAAGTATTTCTTCAGTCATAGAGTTGTCAGCAAGTGGAATAGCCTAGCAAGTGATGTAGTGGAGGCAGGATCCATACATAGTCTTAAGAAGAGGTATGATAAAGCTCAGGAAGCAGAGAGAGAGAGGATCCAGTAGCGATCAGTGAAGAGGCGGGGCCAGGAGCTGAGTCTCGACCCCTGCAACCACAATTAGGTGAGTACAATTAGGTGAGTACACATGCATACACACACACACACACACACACACACACACACACATACACAAACTCATACACACACACACACACACACACACACACACACACACACACACACACACACACACACACTCACACACACACACACACACACACACACACACACACACACACACACACACACACACACACACACACAACATACACACACAACACACACACACACACACACACACACACACACACACACACACACACATAATTATTAGAATTACTCTCAGTGTTAATGGTATCTTATTAGTATTACGGATACACAGAGGTGAATTGTATTTCTGGGACATATAAACAACTGATGTGCTCACACACACACGCGCGCACACACATACACTCGGGGCCAGGAGCTGAGTCTCGACCCCTGTAACCACAACTAGGTGAGTACACACAGCTGATCCTTGGAATTTGACCGCGTCCCCTCACCCCCCCACACACCTTTCCCTCCCCCACAGACCTTCCCCTCCCCGCTCTTGCCTTCACTCCCTCCTATCTTTTCCTTCCCTCGCGTTTCTCTCTCTCATAGCCTTTTTCCCTACTCTCTCTCTCTCTCTCTCTCTCTCTCTCTCTCTCTCTCTCTCTCTCTCTCTCTCTCTCTCTCTCTCTCTCTCTCTCTCTCTCTCTCTCTCTCTCTCTCTCCCTCTCTCTCTCTCCCTCTCTCTCTCCCTCTCTCTCTCCCTCTCTCTCTCTCCCTCTCTCTCTCTATCCCTCTCTCTCTCTCTCCCTCTCTCTCTCTTCCTCTCTCTCTTCCTCTCTCTCTTCCTCACTCTCTTCCTCTCTCTTCCTCTCTCTCTTCCTCTCTCTCTTCCTCTCTCTCTTCCTCTCTCTCTTCCTCTCTCTCTTCCTCTCTTCCTCTCTCTCTTCCTCTCTCTCTTCCTCTCTCTCTTCCTCTCTCTCTTCCTCTCTCTTCCTCTCTCTCTTCCTCTCTCTCTCCCTCTCTCTCTCCCTCTCTCTCTCACTCCCATAACCCTATCTCTCACCCTCCTCTCTCTCTATAGGCTTCTCTCTCCATCTCTCCATTTCTCTCTCTCATAGCCTTTTCCCTCGCCCTCCTCTCTCTCTCTCTCTCTCTCCCATAACCCTATCTCTCACCCTTCTCTCTCTCTATAGGCTTCTCTCTCCATCTCTCCATTTCTCTCTCTCATAGCCTTTTCCCTCGCCCTCCTTTCTCCCTCTCTCTTTCTCTTCCTCTCCCTCTCCCTCTCTTTCTCCCTCTCTCTACCCTTTCTCTCCCCCCCTCACATTTCTCTCTCTCCCCCTTGGTCTTATCCCTCACCCCCATACTCTCTCCTCTCTCTCCCTCTTTCTACCCTTTCTCTCTCCTCTCTCTCCCTCTTCTACCCTTTCCTCTCCCCCCCACACCCTCTCCCTCCTCTAGCCTTCTGTCTGTGGTAATAAAAAAAACAAAAAAAAAAAAAAAAAAAAAAAAAAAAAAAAAAAAAAAAAAAAAAAAAAAAAAAAAAAAAAAAAAAAAAAAAAAAAATGGGTGGCCTTAGAGGACGGAAAACCAGAGATCTGGTAGACGAACCAGGGAGGAAAGACTGGGAGTTAGAGCTCCAAAAAGGGAGGAAGAGTGGGGAAGGAAGATAGTAGAGCTTGGTAAGAAAATGGAGGAGCGGATAGCTGAAGAGTGCAGGAAGTGGGAAGTACAGGTCTTAGCAGCAGAAGCTAGGATACAGTGTTTAGAAGAGAAACTGCAAAGCCTGAAACAGATTAGAGAGACAAATGACAATTCAGATGTGACATCAGGAAATTCAAAGTCAGGCGCAGACAAGGGGACGGTAAGCAACAACGGAGACATGCCGTACACGAAGGCCCTATCAGACCCACGTGGGGCCAGGGAAAAGACGATGAGCACACTAAGATCAAATGACAGGTCTGAAGACAATGAAGGTATGCTATATGCAGAGATTCTAACAGCCAACTGCAGTAGCAAGGGACAGCTGGTCAGGAAAGACAGTTCACTGAGAATAGAAGTTTCAGATATGACAGGGACTGAAGGCAAGAACATGTCAATGGAAGGAAATAAAATGCCTCAGAGGAAGCAGATGGAGACTCAGTGGGAGGAGGAAAGGGCGAGGTCAGTTTTTGTGTACGGGCTCCAAGAAGCCAAGGGGGACAACTTTGAAGAAATAAAACAGGAGGAGAAAAAAATGATTGGAGGCATCATGAAAACAATAGGGGAGGGCGATATGACCCAGGTGACAAATTTTCAGAGAATTGGGTGGTTTGCGAGTGGAAGGATACGGCCTGTCAGAGTAACTTTCAAGGAAGAATCAGTTCGAACCAGGATTCTGCAAGAGAAAGCAAGACTGAGGGACAAAGAGGGGTACCAGAGAGTATACCTCGACCGCGACAGAACACAAGAAGAAAGGACTACACTGAAAGAGAGGGTACAGAGATGCAAGGAGGAACGAGAAGCAACGAAAATGAGCAGGACCCAGACACAGGAGAAAGGGCAAACACACCCCACAGAATCTCCCACCAAAAGACTCCAACCGCGACATTCCCAACGCAACTGAGCAACCTATACTACAACCCACTCACTGTTCCCTCTGCCACCAACCCCCATATCACAAACCTCACCCCAACAGCTGTCCCTTATGGGCATTCTGACCCCACCCCCATCAACACAAACCCCACCTACACCACAGCCCCATATAGGCCCCCACCAAGGCTCTCGCTCCCCCAACCCCAATATTCTTGCATGACCACAATGATAGAAAAGAAACTGAAGGTTTGGTACACAAACGCGGATGGAATAACGAATAAACATGAGGAGTGGAACGAAAGAATCAGTGAAAAATCCCCAGACATCATAGCAGTCACAGAAACAAAACTCGCTGAGACAATAACAGACACAGTCTTCCCAACAGGATATCAGATCCTGAGGAAAGATAGAAGGAGTAGAGGGGGAGGAGGGGTTGCACTGCTCATAAAACACCGATGGGGATTTGAGGAAATGGAAGGCATGGACATGATTGGAGAAAGAGACTACATTGTAGGTACAATTCAGTCCGGAGAACATAAAGTAGTCATTGGAGTGATGTATAACCCACCACAGAACTGCAGGAGGCCAAGAGAGGAGTACGAAGAAAACAACAGGGTGATGGTGGACACACTGGCTGAGGTGGCAAGAAGAGCTCACTCGAGCAGAGCAAAGTTACTGGTAATGGGCGATTTCAACCACAGGGAGATCGACTGGGAAAACCTGGAGCCACATGGGGGTCCCGAAACATGGAGAGCCAAGATGATGGATGTGGTACTTGAAAACCTCATGCATCAACATGTCAGGGACACAACCAGAGAGAGAGGGGAGGATGAGCCAGCAAGACTGGATCTTGTGTTCACCCTGAGCAGTTCAGACATTGAGGACATCACTTACGAGAGGCCCCTTGGAGCTAGCGATCACGTGGTTCTGAGTTTTGACTATATAGTAGAGTTACAAGTGGAGAAGGTAACAGGAACTGAAGGGGACAGGCCAAACTATAAAAGGGGGGACTACACAGGTATGAGAAACTTCCTGCAGGAGGTTCAGTGGGACAGAGAAATGGTAGGAAAATCAGTAAACGAGATGATGGAATATGTGGCAACAAAGTGCAAGGAGGCAGAGGAAAGTTTTGTTCCCAAGGGAAACAGAAATAATAGGAAGACCAAAACGAGTCCTTGGTTTACCCGAAGGTGTAGGGAGGCAAAAACTAAGTGCAACAGAGAATGGAAAAGGTACAGGAGGCATAGGACCCAGGAAAACAAGGAGATTAGTAGAAGAGCCAGAAACGAGTATGCACAGATAAGGAGGGAGGCCCAGCGACAGTATGAAAACGACATAGCATCGAAAGTCAAATCTGACCCGAAACTGCTGTATAGCCACATTAGGAGGAAGACAACAGTCAAGGACCAGGTGATAAGGCTGAGGAAAGAAGGTGGAGAACTCACAAGAAACGATCAAGAGGTATGTGAGGAGCTCAACACGAGATTTAAGGAAGTATTTACAGTAGAGACAGGAAGGACTCTGGGGGGACAGACCAGATGGGGACACCAGCAAGGAATACACCAACAAGTGTTGGACGACATACATACAGATGAGGAGGAGGTGAAGAAACTGCTAAGGGACATCGATACCTCAAAGGCAATGGGACCGGACAACATCTCCCCGTGGGTCCTTAGAGAGGGAGCAGATATGTTGTGCGTGCCACTTACCACAATCTTCAACACGTCCCTGGAAACTGGGCAACTGCCTGAGGTATGGAAGACGGCAAATGTAGTTCCCATTTTTAAAAAAGGAGACAGAAAAGAGGCACTAAACTATAGACCTGTGTCATTGACGTGTATAGTATGCAAAATTATGGAGAAGATTATCAGGAGGAGAGTGGTGGAGCACCTGGAACGGAACAAGAGTATAAATGCCAACCAGCACGGATTCACGGAAGGCAAATCCTGCGTCACAAACCTTCTGGAGTTTTATGATAAAATAACAGAAGTAAGACACGAGAGAGAGGGGTGGGTTGATTGCATCTTCCTGGACTGCAAGAAGGCCTTTGACACAGTTCCTCACAAGAGATTAGTGCAGAAGCTAGAGCATCAGGTGCATATAACAGGAAGGGCACTGCAATGGATCAGAGAATACCTGACAGGGAGGCAACAACGAGTCATGGTACGTAATGATGTATCACAGTGGGCACCTGTGACGAGCGGGGTCCCACAGGGGTCGGTCCTAGGACCAGTGCTATTTTTGGTATATGTGAACGACATGACGGAAGGGTTAGACTCAGAAGTGTCCCTGTTTGCAGATGATGTGAAGTTAATGAGGAGAATTAAATCTGATGAGGACCAGGCAGGACTTCAAAGAGACCTGGACAGACTGGACACCTGGTCCAGCAAATGGCTTCTCGAATTTAATCCTGCCAAATGCAAAGTCATGAAGATAGGGGAAGGGCACAGAAGACCACAGACAGAGTATAGGCTAGGTGGCCAAAGACTGCAAACCTCACTCAAGGAGAAAGATCTTGGGGTGAGTATAACACCGAGCATGTCTCCGGAAGCACACATCAATCAGATAACTGCTGCAGCATATGGGCGCCTGGCAAACCTGAGAACAGCATTCCGATACCTTAGTAAGGAATCATTCAAGACACTGTACACCGTGTATGTCAGGCCCATACTGGAGTATGCAGCACCTGTTTGGAACCCGCACTTGATAAAGCACGTCAAGAAACTAGAGAAAGTACAAAGGTTTGCGACAAGGTTAGTTCCAGAGCTAAGGGGAATGTCCTATGAAGAAAGATTAAGGGAAATCGGCCTGACGACACTGGAGGACAGGAGGGTCAGGGGAGACATGATAACGACATATAAAATACTGCGTGGAATAGACAAGGTGGACAAAGGCAGGATGTTCCAGGGAGGGGACACAGAAACAAGAGGCCACAATTGGAAGTTGAAGACACAAATGAGTCAGAGAGATAGTAGGAAGTATTTCTTCAGTCATAGAGTTGTAAGGCAGTGGAATAGCCTAGAAAATGACGTAGTGGAGGCAGGAACCATACACAGTTTTAAGACGAGGTTTGATAAAGCTCATGGAGCGGGGAGAGAGAGGGCCCAGTAGCAACCGGTGAAGAGGCGGGGCCAGGAGCTAAGACTCGACCCCTGCAACCACAAATAGGTGAGTACACACATTGCCAGACTCACACATACACTCCCCCCCTCCCCCACCGACATCTCACTCCTTCTCCTGATCCCTCCCCTCCCTCCTTCCCCCTCTCCCTCTCCCACTCACTCACTTGCTTCTCTCTCCTTCCCACTTCCCCTCCCCACTACTCTCCCATATAGCCACAGTTCCTCCTCTACCTCCCCCCCCCACACTCTGACATACACGATACTAACCTAACATGCAGAATTACATAGGTTTCCCACTCTGAGGCAATCAGGATAAAACAAAAATGGGTTGCCAGAGAGCAACAAGAAAAACCAAGGGACAGGAGGAGGAAACTGCAAAGGAAGATTGGGCAGCAGAGCTCACAAAAAGGGAACATGAATGGGAAAAGAAACTAGAAGAACTTAGAATGAGAATGGAAGAGAGGATAGACATGGAAAGCAGGAAGTGGGAGGTGCAAGTCAAAGCAGCAGAGTCCAGGATACAGAGTTTAGAAGAGGAACTGAAAAATCTGAAACAGCCTAAAGAACTAAAGAACATTTTGGGATTGACAACAGAGACTGCTACCTCAGTCACAAATAAGGGGACTGTAGGGAAAGAAGGAGCAAAACTGCATGTAGAAGCTCAATCAGTGGAGACTGTAGTAAATGAAAGAGCTAAGCTATATGTGGAGGCCCTAACAGACCACAGCAGAGCCCAGGGAAAGCCGAGAAGGGAAAATGACAGGCCACTGAGCCCAAGTACATTAGCTAGTGAAACTGAAGAAAGGAAAGCTGCAATGGAGGAAATCAAATTGAATGAGGGGATACACAGGGATATGCAGTGGGAGAATGAAAGGGTGAGGTCAGTCTTTGTGTATGGGCTCCAGGAACTTGAAGGGGAAACATATGAAGCAAGAAAACAAGGGGAAGAAAAGCAATTGAAAGCATCATGAAAGCAATAGGAGAAGACGACATGACCCAGCTGGAAAATTTTCGGAGAATAGAGGGGTTTTTAAAAAAAAGAACCTGGCCAGTGAAAGTGACCTTCAAGGCAGAATCGACTCGAAACAGGACCCTGCAGGAGAAAGCACGATTAAGGGACATGCCGGCATACAGGAAGGTGTATCTCGACCGCGACACAACACAAGCAGAAAGGCAGAAACTGAGATGGTACAAAGGCGATAGGAGGAAAGAGAGGGGATGGAGAAGACAGACAGGAGATCCCAGACACAGGAAGATCAAATACAGCCTCCCTCACAACCTCCTATAGAAGCCTCCCAACCAGGTCAACGCCAGTGCAACCAAACACTCTAAACCAAAACACCCATGCCACATCCAATGCCCCCACCCACTGCATTACAAACTCCACCCCCACAACAACCACCCATAGTTCCTTATCAGGTCTACCACTTCCCCAACCCCAATACACCTCCCAGACCACAATCTTAGAAAAGAAGTTGAAGGTGTGGTATACAAATGCAGATGGAATAACAAATAAGTATGAGGAGTGGCACGAAAGAATCAAGGAGACATCCCCAGACATAATAGCACTCACAGAAACAAAAATCACCAGAATAATAACAGATTCAATCTTTCCATCCGGATATCAAATCCTCAGGAAAGATAGAGGGAGGAGAGGGGGAGGAGGAGTTGCACTGCTCATTAAAAACCAGTGGGGGTTTGAGAAAATGGAAGAAATGGATGGCACGGGCGAAAGGGACTACTTAGTAGGAACAATCCCATCTGAGGGACATAAGGTGATAATTGCAGTAATGTACAACCCACCACAGAACTGCAGGAGGCCAAGAGAAGTATATGATGAGAGCAACAGAGGAATGGTCGACACACCATGTGTGCCAGGAGAGCACACATGGGGGGAGCAAAGTTACTAGTTATGGGTGATTTCAATCACAAGGAGATTGACTGGGAAAACCTGGAGCCCCATGGGGGTCTCGAAACATGGAGAGCCAAGATGATGGATGTGGCACTGGAAAACCTCATGCATCAACATGTTAGAGACACTACCAGAGAGAGAGGAGAGGATGAACCAGCAAGACTAGACCTTGTATTCACCTTGAGTAGTTCTGACATCGAGGATATCATGTATGAAAGGCCCCTGGGAGCTAATGATCATGTGGTTCTCTGCTTCGACTACATAGTTGAGCTCCAAGTGGAGAGAGCAGCAAGAATAGGGTGGGAAAAACCAAACTACAAAAGGGGGAACTACTCAGGCTTGAGGAACTTCTTTCAAGACATTCAGTGGGAGAGGGAACTGGCAGGAAAACCAGTACAAGAAATGATGGACTATGTGGCAACAAAATGCAAGGAGGCAGAGGAGAGGTTTGTTCTCAAGGGAAACAGAAATAATGGGAAGAACACAACGAGTCCTTGGTTCACCCAAAGGTGTAGGGAGGCAAAAACTAGGTGTACTAGAGAATGGAAAAGGTACAGAAGACAGAGAACTCAGAAAAATAAAGAGATTAACCGAAGAGCCAGAAACGAATATGCACAGATAAGAAGGAAGGCTCAGCGGCAATACGAAAATGACATAGCATCGAAAGTGAAGACTGACCCGAAGCTGTTGTACAGCCACATCAGGAGGAAAACAACAGTCAAGGACCAGGTAATCAGACTGAGGAAGGGTGATCGGGAATTCACAAGAAACGATCGGGAGGTATGTCAGGAGCTCAACACGAGATTTAAAGGAGTATTTACAGTGGAAACCAGTAGGACTCCAGGAAATCAGAGCAGGGGGGTACACCAGTAAGTGCTGGATGAGGTACATATAACCAAGGAGGAGGTGAAGAAGCTGCTATGCGAACTTGACACCTCAAAGGCGGTGGGACCAGACAACATCTCTCCGTGGGTCCTTAAAGAAGGAGAAGAGATATTGTGTGTACCATTAACAAAGATCTTCAACACATCATTTGAAACTGGGCAACTCCCCGAGGTATGGAAGATGGCAAATGTAGTCCCAATTTTTAAAAAGGGAGACAGACATGACGCACTAAACTACAGACCTGTATCACTAACGTGTATAGTATGCAAGGTCATGGAGAAGATCATCAGGAGGAGAGTGGTGGAGCACCTGGAAAGAAACAAGTGTATAATTGACAACCAGCATGGTTTCAGGGAGGGAAAATCCTGTGTCACAAACCTACTAGAGTTTTATGACAAGGTGACGGAAGTAAGACAAGAGAGAGAGGGGTGGATCGACTGCATTTTTTTTTGACTGCAAGAAGGTCTTCGACACAGTTCCTCACAAGAGGTTACTGCAAAAGCTAGAGGATCAGGCACACATAACAGGAAAGGCACTGCAATGGATCAGAGAATACCTGACAGGGAGGCAACAACGAGTCATGGTACGCGACGAGGTGTCAGAGTGGGCGCCTGTGACAAGCGGGGTTCCACAGGGGTCAGTCCTAGGACCTGTGCTGTTCTTGGTATATGTGAATGACATAACGGAAGGGATAGACTCAGAAGTGTCCTTGTTTGCGGATGATATGAAGTTAATGAGAAGAATCAAATCGGATGAGGATCAGGCAGGACTACAAAGAGACCTGGACAGGCTACAAGCCTGGTCCAGCAACTGGCTCCTTGAGTTTAACCCTGCCAAATGCAAAGTCATGAAGATTGGGGAAGTTCAAAGAAGACCGCAGACACAATATAGTTTAGATGGCCAAAGTCTGCAAACCTCACTCAAGGAAAAAGATCTGGAGGTAAGTATAACACCGAGCATATCTCCTGAGGCGCACATCAATCAGATAACTGCTGCAGCATATGGGCGCCTGGCAAACCTACGGATAGCGTTCCGATACCTCAGTAAGGATTCGTTCAAGACTCTGTATACCATTTACGTCAGGCCCATACTGGAGTATGCAGCACCAGTTTGGAATCCACACCTAGTCAAG
Organism: Cherax quadricarinatus; assembly: GCF_038502225.1. Lineage (NCBI taxonomy): Eukaryota > Metazoa > Arthropoda > Malacostraca > Decapoda > Parastacidae > Cherax > Cherax quadricarinatus. The sequence continues at coordinate 100,818 of NW_027195210.1, read as the reverse complement.
CACGTCAAGAAATTAGAGAAAGTGCAAAGGTTTGCAACAAGACTAGTCCCAGAGCTACGGGGATTGTCCTACGATGAAAGGTTGAGGAAAATCGGCCTGACGACTCTGTAGGTCAGGAGGGTCAGGGGAGACATGATAACGACATATAAAATACTGCGCAGAATAGACGAGGTGGACAAAGACGGGATGTTCCAGAGATGGGACACAAACACAAGAGGTCACAATTGGAAGTTGAAGACTCAGATGAATCAAAGGGATGTAAAGAAGTATTTCTTCAGTCATAGAGTAGTCAAGCCGTGGAATAGCCTAGAAAGTGAAGTAGTGGAGGCGGGATCCATACATAGTTTTAAGGCGAGGTATGATAAAGCTCATGGAGCAGGGAGAGAGAGGACCTAGTAGCAATTTGTGAAGAGGCGGTGCCAGGAGCTATGACTCGACCCCTGCAACCACAAATAGGTGAGTACAAATAGGTGAGTACACACACACACACACACACACACACACACACACACACACACACACAGGTTTCTGGTGCTGATGTAAGCTTGGCGTCTTGTCGTGTCTTGTTACTGTTCACATTAATGTAAATAACGACACCAATGATGTTAAAGTCAGTGTTCACACAAAATACTGAACAATATTCTAAAGAGAAACACTGATGTTCTTCTTGCGTATGTTCACTGATGTTGTTCATGCTTATGTTCACTGATGTTGTTCATGCTTATGTTCACTGATGTTGTTCGTCCTTATGTTCACTGATGTTGTTCTTGCTTATGTTCACTGATGTTGTTCTTGCTTATGTTCACTGATGTTGTTCGTCCTTATGTTCACTGACGTTGTTCTTGCTTATGTTCACCGATGTTGTTCTTGCTTATGTTCAATGATGTTGTTCATACTAATGTTCACTGATGTTGTTCATACTAATGTTCACTGATGTTGTTCATACTAATGTTCACTGATGTTGTTCATGCTTATGTTCACTGATGTTGTTCTTGCTTATGTTCACTGATGTTGTTCATGCTTATGTTCACTGATGTTTTTCTTGCTTATGTTCACTGATGTTTTTCTTGCTTATGTTCACTGATGTTGTTCATGCTTATGTTCACTGATGTTTTTTTGGCTTATGTTCACTGATGTTGTTCTTGCTTTATGTTGTTCATGCCAAAGATTGTTGATTATTAAGCAATTGTTAAGTTCAGAGGTTCTTAGATTTAGCTGCTAATTAATATTTATTGGTGAATGTGTACGGTGAGCCGCAGGTGAATATGTAAGGTGAGTTACATGTGAATGTTGAAGGTGATGTGTAGGAGAAAAGTATGTTGAACTAAATGTTCAGACAAGTGTGACGTGCCTTACAACTGATGGTGTAAGACAATTATTGGTTAATATGTTTAGTGAAATACAAATGAAGAGAAAAGTGAAGTGTACTGGCATATGTAAGGTGAAGTGTACTGGTATATGTAAGGTGAAGTGTACTGGTATATGTAAGGTGAAGTGTACTGGTATATGTAAGGTGAAGTGTACTGGTATATGTAAGGTGAAGTGTACTGGTATATGTAAGGTGATGTGTACTGGTATATGTAAGGTGAAGTGTACTGGTATATGTAAGGTGATGTGTACTGGTATATGTAAGATGAAGTGTACTGGTATATAAAAGGTGAAGTGAACTGGTATATGTAAGATGAAGTGTACTGGTATATGTAAGGCGAAGTGTACTGGTATATGTAAGGTGATGTGTACTGGTATATGTAAGATGAAGTGTACTGGTATATAAAAGGTGAAGTGAACTGGTATATGTAATATGAAGTGTACTGGTATATGTAAGGTGAAGTGTACTGGTATATGTAAGGTGAAGTGTACTGGTATATGTAAGGTGAAGTGTACTGGCATATAATAATAATAATAATAATAATAATAATAATAATAATAATAATAATAATAATAATAATAATAATAATAATAATAATAATAATAATAATAATAATAATAATATTTTATTTTCGACATGATTCATAGACTGTTGAAGAAAGTAGCAGCTCATGGCATTGGGGGAAAAGTGCTCTCGTGGATCGAATCATGGCTCACAGACAGGAAGCAAAGAGTGTCCATAAATGGGGTTAAATCCGAGTGGGGATCAGTAACAAGTGGCGTTCCACAGGGATCAGTCTTGGGCCCGTTGTTGTTTATAATATATATCAATGATCTTGATGAAGGAATTACTAGTGATATGAGCAAATTCGCCGATGACACGAAGATAGGTAGGATAATTGATTCAAACGTAGATGTTAGGGAACTTCAGGAGGATTTAGACAAACTCTACTCTTGGTCAGAAAAGTGGCAGATGCAGTTCAATGTAGATAAATGCAAGGTTCTGAAGCTCGGGAGTGTCCATAACCCTAGCACTTATAAGTTAAATAATGTAGAACTTAACCATACAGATTGCGAAAAGGACTTGGGGGTTATGGTAAGCAGCAACCTTAAACCAAGACAGCAATGCCTAAGCGTACGTAATAAGGCAAATAGATTACTGGGATTTATATCAAGAAGTGTAAGCAACAGAAGTCCAGAGGTCATACTGCAGCTTTATACATCATTAGTAAGGCCTCACCTAGATTATGCAGCTCAATTCTGGTCTCCATATTACAGAATGGACATAAATTCGTTAGAAAACATTCAGCGTAGGATGACTAAATTAATACATAGCATTAGAAATCTTCCTTATGAAGAAAGATTGAAGACTCTTAAGTTACATTCACTTGTTAGACGAAGAATGAGGGGAGACCTGATCGAAGTGTACAAGTGGAAGATAGGTATTAATAAAGGGAATATTAACAAGGTCTTGAGGATATCTCTCCAAGAGAGAACCCGCAGTAATGGATTTAAATTAGATAAGTTTAGATTTAGAAAGGACATAGGAAAGTATTGGTTTGGAAATAGGGTAGTAGATGAGTGGAACAGTCTACCTAGTTGGGTTATTGAGGCTAGGACTTTGGGTAGTTTCAAATTTAGGTTGGATAAGTACATGAGTGGGATGGGTTGGATTTGAGTAGGACTTGCACATCAGAGCTTATTTCTTGGGTAGCATTGAAAATTGGGTAGGTTAAATGTTTGTTAGTGGGATGAATTGTAAAGGACCTGCCTAGTATGGGCCAACGGGCCTGCTGCAGTGTTCCTCCTTTCTTATGTTCTTATGTTCTTAGTGTACAAAGGAATATAGTAGTTAAGTGTACATGCCAAAAGCCCCTTCCATGCACAGCATTTCGGACAAACTTAAAATTAACCTAAGATTAATTAGGTTATAACAGATTAAATGGTCATAAGATGAGTTACAGCGAGTACAGAGACTTGAGTATTAATAGGTAATGCTATATGGCTTTAATAGGTCTAGTACAGAAGTTTAGTAGTGAATAATTACAGTTTTGAATTATTATATAAAAAATTATAGTATTGAAATAAAACAATTTAAACAATTTACAATATGGAGTATAAATGAGTAATTAAAACGCTGAAATTTGAATATTTCAATTTTGAAGCATTAAAATTTTACAATAGAACAATTTAAACAATTTACTTTATTAAGTATTACAATTTAGTATTCAAGACAATGAAATTTGAACATCCAATTTTTGAAGTAATGAGTACATGGTTGAGCAATCTTCAGTACAATATTCAGTATTGAAAATGAGACATCATTGGTACTTTTTGTGTTGCTTTTGATTAATGGTAGGTACCGTATTAAGTACAGCTTTTTTGGTTAATTTTGGGTGATGTGGAGATTTCTCAGTAGGGCCTTAAATTGATTTGCGGGCAGGGGTTCTTTAGTGTGTTCTGGTAATGAATTCCAGATCTTTGGGCCCTTTATGTGCATAACATTTTTGCACAGGGAGAGATGGACACGAGTGATATTGAAAAGTGATTTGTATCTTGTATTATGGTTGTGTGTTCTATTGTAGTTATCAAGTAGGAGTTTGAGAGGACGGTTTATATTTGAGTATAGAGTTCTGTGCATGTAGTAGACACAATAATAAGTGTGGATGTTTTATATGTTGAGTAAGTTAAGACTCTTGAAAAGCAGAGTTTGTAATCAACTGCACTGTAGTTTTTTGTTGAGTTATTAAAGGTTTAAGGTGATTTGCTGTGGTTGAGCCCATGCACAAATACCATAGGTGAGGTAAGGGGTAGATGAGTGAGTGGTATAGTGCAAGAAGAGCTGATCGGGGTACATAGTACCGTATCTCTGAGTGGATGCCTACTGTTTTGGAGACTTTCTTGGATATTTTGCTGCATGTGAGTTTAAAATTTGAGATTGCAGTCTAGGTGGAGACCTAGAAATTTGCCTTGTGTGTGTCTAGAAATGGGTGAACCATTTATCAATATATTTAGCTGTACATTTGTAGGTCTGTTTCCAAACAGCAAAAAATAGGTTTTGTCTATATTGAGAGTAAGTTTGTTGGTGGTCATCCAAGTAGATATTTTTAGTAGTTCGGCATTTACAGTGTCTGATAGTATGGTTGGGTTTGGGTTAGAGAAGACATAAGCGATGTCATCTGCAAATAAAATGGATTTAAGAAGTTTAGATGCGTTTGGGAGGTCCCCTGTGGGACTCCAACAAGAACTGGTTGTGTAGTGGAGTTAGCTCCATTTGTGCATACATACTGGGTTCTGTTGCTAAAGTAAGATTTTAGGTAATCAAGATTTTAGGTGTTCAAGTTTTTGGTGCAATAGGTCATGGTCAACTGTATCAAAAGCTTTTCGTAAGTCTATGAAAAGTCCCAGGGGAAATTCGTTTTTATCCAGTGCCGAATATATTAGCTCAAGCACATTAATATTTGCATCATTAGTACTTTTTTCGGTTTAAATCAAAATTGACAGGTGTTGAATATGTTGTGGGATACTAAGTAGGAGTAGACCAGTTTGTCAATTAATTTTTCGAAGATTTTAGATAGTAGGGGCAAGTTTGATATAGGCCTGTAGTTGTTCAACTCAGTTTGATCACCTCCTTTGAGGATAGGGGTGACCCTTGCTGTCTTGCGTATGGATGGGAAGGTGGAAGATTCAACGTATTTGTTAAACAGAGTTGAATAATTGGTGACAACACATGAGTAGCTTTTTTATACATGAGTGATGGTAAGTTATTTAAGTCACCTGTCTTGTTCTTTTAGTGTTTTGATTATGAGCGAGATTTCAGTAGGATTTGTTGGGGCTAAAAATAGAGTATTACGGTAGTTGCCTGTGAGGCAGTCTTTTAGCTGAATGTTTGAGTTTGGAATTTGCTTGCTAACTTTGATCCAGTGGTTGAGAGAAAGACATTAAGTTTGTTGGTAGAATCGGTTGACTGGAGGAGAGGTTCGTCTGGTTTCGTTAAGTTAATCATTCTGTTTTGTGACAGTTTTTAGATCCTAGGATTTCAGATAAGGCTTTCCAGGTCTTTTTTAATCACCGTCCATGTCCTGAAATCTGTTTTCGTAATACAGTTTTTTTTTTTTTGACCTTCTTATTAGATCTGTTAGTATTGTCGAGTAACGTTCAGTCATATCCTTTGTTATTAGACCCATTCTGTACTGTTTTTTCATATAGTTTATTTTTATTAATAGATTTGACGATGCTGTTTGAGAGCCATAGACTGTTTAGTCATATCAATATCGGGGTTGATTGCTAGCTCGTTTAGCCAGTCAGTGTTATTAGCAGATGACTCTTCATGTACTCGGAAGGTATTCTTAGTTGTGTCCTGAGGTAATTTACATAAGTTGGTCATGAGAAAGGTGGAGTAGTGGTCAGTGGTGTTATCTGTGATTATGCCTGATTTTAATGGGGATATTATGTTTGTCCAGATATGGTATAGTAAGGGGCATTTGTATCAGAGATTCTAGTAGGTTTTGTTATTGTTGGCAGAAATAAACAGCTGCTCATAGTGTTTGTGAATTCAGTTACTTGAGGATCATGGTCATGGATGAGGTTTATGTTGAAATCCACTGTAAGAATCAAATGGTGTTTATTCATCTCTGCGTCAGTTATCATGTTTATTAGTTTTTCACTAAATGAGTAAATATTGGAGTGAGGTACTCTGTAAATTGCTCCAACTGTTAATGGTCTTTCAAGGTCTTTGGATTTAAATTTAGCAAATTTATATTCACCATATTCATCCCTAGTGCAAGTAGAGTTTACACATTCAAGTTCATCAGTGTAGTATACAGCTGTTCCATCTCCTAATTGGTCTGGTCTACAATTGCGCATGGCTTTGTAGCCGAATATAGCATAGATGTTTGTAATATCAGGTTTTAGCCATGTTTCAGTGAGAGTAATGGTAGACACACTGACATGTAGAGGACCGAGTAGTGTTTGGAGGTCATCATAATGTTTGCCTAATGATCTGACATTATAATTAAAGGCTAAGTAGTGTCTTAGCCTGACTAGCAGTGTAATAAAGGCATTTGTTGTTAGAATCGTGTGGGTCATCTAATAAGATATTAGTATCAGGATCAATGTTTGTAATCATGAGACTAAGTAGGACTAACGAAGTATAGCTAACAGAAAAAAGACTATTAACTATTTATAGGGGTTGATATAATGATTATGGCAATTATTAATTCAATATTGCACAACTTTCACACAGTGTGACTTTGTAAATGGTCCAAGTCGGACCGAAACGTCGTCGTCAGCTCCTCTCTTCTATGTGCGGGTTATTTATGTAAGTTGAAGTATACTGGTAAATGTAAGTTGAAGTATATTGGTATATGTAAGTTGAAGTATACTGGTATATGTAAGTTGAAGTATACTGGTATATGTAAGTTAAAGTATACTAGTATATGTAAGGTGAAATATACCGGTATATGTAAGGTGAAGTGTACTGGTATATGTAAGGTGAAGTGTACTGGTGTATGTAAGGTAAAGTGTACTGGTATATGTAAGGTGAAGTGTACTGGTGTATGTTAGGTGAAGTGTACTGGTGTATGTAAGGGGAAGTGCACTGGTGTATGTAAGGTGAAGTGTACTGTTGTATGTTAGGTGAAGTGTACTGGTGTATGTAAGGTGAAGTGTACTGGTGTATGTTAGGTGAAGTGTACTGGTGTATGTTAGGTGAAGTGTACTAGTGTATGTAAGGTGAAGTGCACTGGTGTATGTAAGGTGAAGTGTACTGGTGTATGTAAGGTGAAGTGTACTTGTATATGTAAGTTGAAGTATACTGGTATATTTAACTTGAAATATACTGGTATATGCAAGTTGAAGTATACAAGTATATGTAAGTTAAAGTATACTAGTAAATGTAAGGTGAAGCATACCGGTATATGTAAGGTGAAGTGTGCTGGTATATGTAAAGTGAAGTGTACTGGTATATGTAAGGTGAAGTGTACTGGTGTATGTAAGGTGAAGTGCACTGGTGTATGTAAGGTGAAGTGTACAGGTGTATGTAAGGTGAAATGTACAGGTGTATGTAAGGTGAAGTGTACAGGTGTATGTAAGGTGAAGTGTACAGGTGTATGTAAGGTGAAGTGCACTGGTGTATGTAAGGTGAAGTGTACAAGTGTATGTAAGGTGAAGTATAGTGGTGTATGTAAGGTGAAGTGTACTGGTATATGTAAGATGAAGTGTACTGCTATATGTAAGGTGAAGTGTACTGGTGTATGTAAGGTGAAGTGTACTGGTATATGTAAGGTGAAGTGTACTGGTGTATGTAAGGTGAAGTGTACTGGTATATGTAAGATGAAGTGTACTGCTATATGTAAGGTGAAATGTACTGGTATATGTAAGGTGAAGTGTACTGGTATATGTAAGGTGAAGTGTACTGGTATATGTAAGGTGAAGTGTACTGGTGTTTGTAAGGTGAAGTGTACTGGTGTAAGGTGAAGTGTACTGGTGTATGTAAGGTGAAGTGTACTGGTGTATGTAAAGTAAAGTTTACAGGTATATGTAAGGTGAAGCGCACTGGTGTATGTAAAGTGAAGTGTACTGGTACGTGTAAGGTGAAGTGCACTGGTGTATGTAAAGTGAAGTGTACTGGTACGTGTAAGGTGAAGTACACTGGTGTATGTAAGGTGAAGTGTACTGGTGTATGTAAGGTGAAGTGCACTGGTGTATGTAAAGTGAAGTGTACTGGTACGTATAAGGTGAAGTGTACTGGTGTATGTAAGGTGAAGTGTACTGGTACGTGTAAGGTGAAGTGTACTGGTGTATGTAAGGTGAAGTGCACTGGTGTATGTAAAGTGAAGTGTACTGGTACGTGTAAGGTGAAGTGTACTGGTGTATGTAAGGTGAAGTGTACTGGTGTATGTAAGGTGAAGTGTACTGGTGTATGTAAGGTGAAGTGTACTGGTGTATGTAAGGTGAAGTGTACTGGTGTATGTAAGGTGAAGTGTACTGGTGTATGTAAGGTGAAGTGTACTGGTGTATGTAAGGTGATGTGTACTGGTGTATGTAAGGTGAAGTGTACTGGTGTATGTAAGGTGATGTGTACTGGTGTATGTAAGGTGAAGTGTACTGGTGTATGTAAGGTGAAGTGTACTGGTGTATGTAAGGTGAAGTGTACTGGTGTATGTAAGGTGAAGTGTACTGGTGTATGTAAGGTGAAGTGTACTGGTGTATGTAAGGTGAAGTGTACTGGTGTATGTAAGGTGAAGTGTACTGGTGTATGTAAGGTGAAGTGTACTGGTGTATGTAAGGTGAAGTGTACTGGTGTATGTAAGGTGAAGTGTACTGGTGTACGTAAGGTGAAGTGTACTGGTGTATGTAAGGTGAAGTGTACTGGTGTATGTAAGGTGATGTGTACTGGTGTAAGGTGAAGTGTACTGGTGTATGTAAGGTGAAGTGTACTGGTGTATGTAAGGTGAAGTGTACTGGTGTATGTAAGGTGAAGTGTACTGGTGTATGTAAGGTGAAGTGTACTGGTGTAAGGTGAAGTGTACTGGTGTATGTAAGGTGAAGTGTACTGGTGTATGTAAGGTGAAGTGTACTGGTGTATGTAAGGTGAAGTGTACTGGTGTATGTAAGGTGAAGTGTACTGGTGTATGTAAGGTGAAGTGTAGTGGTGTATGTAAGGTGAAGTGTACTGGCGTATGTAAGGTGAAGTGTACTGGTGTATGTAAGGTGAAGTGTACTGGTGTATGTAAGGTGAAGTGTACTGGTGTATGTAAGGTGATGTGTACTGGTGTATGTAAGGTGAAGTGTACTGGTGTATGTAAGGTGATGTGTACTGGTGTATGTAAGGTGAAGTGTACTGGTGTATGTAAGGTGAAGTGTACTGGTGTATGTAAGGTGAAGTGTACTGGTGTATGTAAGGTGAAGTGTACTGGTGTATGTAAGGTGAAGTGTACTGGTGTATGTAAGGTGAAGTGTACTGGTGTATGTAAGGTGATGTGTACTGGTGTATGTAAGGTGAAGTGTACTGGTGTATGTAAGGTGAAGTGTACTGGTGTATGTAAGGTGAAGTGTACTGGTGTATGTAAGGTGAAGTGTACTGGTGTATGTAAGGTGAAGTGTACTGGTGTATGTAAGGTGAAGTGTACTGGTGTATGTAAGGTGAAGTGTACTGGTGTATGTAAGGTGAAGTGTACTGGTGTATGTAAGGTGAAGTGTACTGGTGTATGTAAGGTGAACTGTACTGGTGTATGTAAGGTGAAGTGTACTGGTGTATGTAAGGTGAAGTGTTCTGGTGTGTGTAAGGTGAAGTGTACTGGTGTATGTAAGGTGAAGTGTACTGGTGTATGTAAGGTGAAGTGTACTGGTGTATGTAAGGTGAAGTGTACTGGTGTATGTAAGGTGAAGTGTACTGGTGTATGTAAGGTGAAGTGTACTGGTGTATGTAAGGTGAAGTGTACTGGTGTATGTAAGGTGAAGTGTACTGGTGTATGTAAGGTGAAGTGTACTGGTGTATGTAAGGTGAAGTGTACTGGTGTATGTAAGGTGAAGTGTACTGGTGTATGTAAGGTGAAGTGTACTGGTGTATGTAATGTGATGTGTACTGGTGTATGTAAGGTGAAGTGTACTGGTTTATGTAAGGTGATGTGTACTGGTGTATGTAAGGTGATGTGTACTGGTGTATGTAAGGTGAAGTGTACTGGTGTATGTAAGGTGAAGTGTACTGGTGTATGTAAGGTGAAGTGTACTGCTGTATGTAAGGTGAAGTGTACTGGTGTATGTAAGGTGAAGTGTACTGGTGTATGTAAGGTGAAGTGTACTGGTGTATGTAAGGTGAAGTGTACTGGTGTATGTAAGGTGAAGTGTACTGGTGTATGTAAGGTGAAGTGTACTGGTGTATGTAAGGTGAAGTGTACTGGTGTATGTAAGGTGAAGTGTACTGGTGTATGTAAGGTGAAGTGTACTGGTGTATGTAAGGTGAAGTGTACTGGTGTATGTAAGGTGAAGTGTTCTGGTGTATGTAAGGTGAAGTGTACTGGTGTATGTAAGGTGAAGTGTACTGGTGTATGTAAGGTGAAGTGTACTGGTGTATGTAAGGTGAAGTGTACTGGTGTATGTAAGGTGAAGTGTACTGGTGTATGTAAGGTGAAGTGTACTGGTGTATGTAAGGTGAAGTGTACTGGTGTGTGTAAGGTGAAGTGTACTGGTGTATGTAAGGTGAAGTGTACTGGTGTATGTAAGGTAAAGTGTACTGGTGTATGTAAGGTGAAGTGTACTGGTATATGTAAGGTGATGTGTACTGGTGTATGTAAGGTGAAGTGTACTGGTGTATGTAAGGTGAAGTGTACTGGTGTATGTAAGGTGAAGTGTACTGGTGTATGTAAGGTGAAGTGTACTGGTGTATGTAAGGTGAAGTGTACTGGTGTATGTAAGGTGAAGTGTACTGGTGTATGTAAGGTGACGTGTACTGGTGTATGTAAGGTGATGTGTACTGGTGTATGTAAGGTGAAGTGTACTGGTGTATGTAAGGTGAAGTGTACTGGTGTATGTAAGGTGAAGTGTACTGGTGTATGTAAGGTGAAGTGTACTGGTGTATGTAAGGTGAAGTGTACTGGTATATGTAAGGTGAAGTGTACTGGTGTAAGGTGAAGTGTACTGGTGTATGTAAGGTGAAGTGTACTGGTATATGTAAGGTGAAGTGTACTGGTGTAAGGTGAAGTGTACTGGTGTATGTAAGGTGAAGTGTACTGGTGTATGTAAGGTGAAGTGTACTGGTGTATGTAAGGTGAAGTGTACTGGTGTAAGGTGAAGTGTACTGGTGTAAGGTGAAGTGTACTGGTGTAAGGTGAAGTGTACTGGTGTATGTAAGGTGAAGTGTACTGGTGTAAGGTGAAGTGTACTGGTATATGTAAGGTGAAGTGTACTGGTGTAAGGTGAAGTGTACTGGTGTATGTAAGGTGAAGTGTACTGATATATGTAAGGTGAAGTGTACTGGTGTATGTAAGGTGAAGTGTACTTGTGTATGTAAGGTGAAGTGTACTGGTGTATGTAAGGTGAAGTGTACTGGTGTAAGGTGAAGTGTACTGGTGTATGTAAGGTGAAATGTACTGGTATATGTAAGGTGAAGTGTACTGGTGTATGTAAGGTGAAGTGTACTGGTGTATGTAAGGTGAAGTGTACTGGTATATGTAAGGTGAAGTGTACTGGTATATGTAAGGTGAAGTGTACTGGTGTAAGGTGAAGTGTACTGGTGTATGTAAGGTGAAGTGTACTGGTATATGTAAGGTGAAGTGTACTGGTGTATGTAAGGTGAAGTGTACTGGTATATGTAAGGTGAAGTGTACTGGTGTATGTAAGGTGAAGTGTACTGGTGTATGTAAGGTGAAGTGTACTGGTATATGTAAGGTGAAGTGTACTGGTGTATGTAAGGTGATGTGTACTGGTGTATGTAAGGTGAAGTGTACTGGTGTATGTAAGGTGATGTGTACTGGTGTATGTAAGGTGAAGTGTACTGGTGTAAGGTGAAGTGTACTGGTGTATGTAAGGTGAAGTGTACTGGTATATGTAAGGTGAAGTGTACTGGTGTATGTAAGGTGAAGTGTACTGGTGTAAGGTGAAGTGTACTGGTGTAAGGTGAAGTGTACTGGTGTAAGGTGAAGTGTACTGGTGTAAGGTGAAGTGTACTGGTGTAAGGTGAAGTGTACTGGTGTAAGGTGAAGTGTACTGGTGTAAGGTGAAGTGTACTGGTGTATGTAAGAGGTGAACGTGCAGGTAATTGTGTTATGAGTATTATTTTTATAATCCAAACTAAGTGCTAAACCCGTTACGGTGAAAATGTTAGTGAGATGGAAGAGTGATGTGAAGTACATGTGATGTTATGTGAAGTACATGTGATGATGTTATGTGAAGTACATGTGATGTTATGTGAAGTACATGTGATGTTATGTGAAGTACATGTGATGTTATGTGAAGTACATGTGATGATGTTATGTGAAGTACATGTGATGTTATGTGAAGTACATGTGATGTTATGTGAAGTACATGTGATGATGTTATGTGAAGTACATGTGATGTTATGTGAAGTACATGTGATGATGCTATGTGAAGTACATGTGATGATGTTATGTGAAGTACATGTGATGTTATGTGAAGTACATGTGATGATGCTATGTGAAGTACACGTGATGATGTTATGTGAAGTACATGTGATGGTATGTGAAGTACATGTGATGTTATGTGAAGTACATGTGATGATGTTATGTGAAGTACATGTGATGTTATGTGAAGTACATGTGATGATGTTATGTGAAGTACATGCGATGATGTTATGTGAAGTATATGTGATGTTATGTGAAGTACATGTGATGATGTTATGTGAAGTACATGCGATGATGTTATGTGAAGTACATGTGATGATGCTATGTGAAGTACATGTGATGATGCTATGTGAAGTACATGTGATGATGTTATGTGAAGTACATGTGATGATGCTATGTGAAGTACATGTGATGATGCTATGTGAAGTACATTATATGAAGCACATGTGAAGATGTTATGTGAAGTACATGTGATGTTATGTGAAGTACATGTGATGATGTTATGTGAAGTACATGTGATGATGCTATGTGAAGTACATGTGATGATGTTATGTGAAGTACATGTGATGATGCTATGTGAAGTACATTATGTGAAGTATATATGATGATGTTATGTGAAGTATATGTGATGATGCTATGTGAAGTACATGTGATGATGCTATGTGAAGTACATTATGTGAAGTACATGTGATGATGTTATGTGAAGTACATGTGATGATGTTATGTGAAGTACATGTGATGATGTTATGAGAAGTACATGTGATGATGTTATGTGAAGTACATGTGATGATGCTATGTGAAGTCATGTGATGATGTTATGTGAAGTACATGTAATGATGTTATGTGAAGTACATGTGATGTTATGTGAAGTACATTACGTGAAGTGCATGTGAGGATGTTATGTGAAGTACATGTGATGTTACGTGAAGTACATGTGATGATGTTATGCGAAGTACATGTGATGATGTTATGTAAAGTACATGTGATGATGCTATGTGAAGTGCATTATGTGAAGTACATGTGAAGATGTTATGTGAAGTACATGTGATGTTATGTGAAGTACATGTGATGATGTTATGTGAAGTACATGTGATGTTATGTGAAGTACATGTGATGATGTTATGTGAAGTACATGTGATGATGTTATGTGAAGTACATGTGATGATGTTATGTGAAGTACATTATGTGAAGTACATGTGAAGATGTTATGTGAAGTACATGTGATGTTATGTGAAGTACATGTCATGATGTTATGTGAAGTACATGTCATGATGTTATATGAAGCACATGTGATGATGTTATGTGAAGTCATGTGATGATGCTATGTGAATTACATTATGTGAAGTATATGTGAAGATGTTATGTGAAGTACATGTGATGATGCTATGTGAAGTACATTATGTGAAGTACATTTGAAGATGTTATGTGAAGTACATGTGATGATGTTATATGAAGCACATGTGATGATGTTATGTGAAGTCATGTGATGATGCTATGTGAATTACATTATGTGAAGTATATGTGAAGATGTTATGTGAAGTACATGTGATGATGTTATGTGAAGTACATGTGATGATGCTATGTGAAGTACATTATGTGAAGTACATTCTGTGAAGTACATGTGAAGATGTCGTGTGAAGTACATGTGATGATGTTACGTGAAGTACATGCGATGATGCTATGTGAAGTACATTATGTGAAGTACATGTGAAGATGTTGCGTGAAGTACATGTGATGATGTTATGTGAAGTACATGTGATGATGTTATGTGAAGTACATTATGTGAAGTACATGTGAAGATGTTATGTGAACTCCAGGTGATGAATATGCACTGAATCGGGCTGAATACTCCTATGAATATTTTCTTGCAGAAATATAATATAAGAACATTGAATAATATGTAAAAGTCATTATCGGTTCACAAGGTGTAGAATAAAATAATAATATTAATCTTTGCTCCTGAAATAATACAATGAGAAATAACGTATTTTCCATTTAGAAAATAACTTGTCAGTAACATTTGCGGCAGTGTTTGTGGCACGAGTTTTTAAATGATGGATCAACTTTCGTAAATTCTAGCTCGTGAAAAGAGTACAAATTTTCGTCAATTATTTTTTATACCCTCCGTTAATTGAGGTTCCAGAGACATGAGTGTTTGCTGGCTCATGTTAGTTGTGACAAATACGTATGCATAAATAGTAGCCTATCATAAATTTTAAGTGAAATATATAATAATTATGAAAATCAATGATTTCTAACTGGGCATGTAGATGAAGGTTCCGAGGAAATACATAAGAACATAAGAAAGAAGAAACACTGCAACAGGCCTACTGGCCCATGAAGAGCAGGTCCATGTCCCCCCCGGATTAGCCCAATGACCCACCCAGTCTGGTCACCTCCACTCAAGGATGGAGCACGGCACCAGACCCAGCAGCTCAAGCTAGTCAGGTTCAACTCACACCCACCCACACCCACTCATGTATTTATCTAACCTATTTTTAAAACTACACAACGTTTTAGCCTAAATAACTGTACTCGGGAGTTTGTTCCACTCATCCACGACTGTATTACCAAACCAGTGCTTTCCTATATCCTTCCTGAATTTGAATTTTTCCAACTTGAAACCATTGCTGCGAGTCCTGTCTTGGCTGGAAATTTTCAGCACGCTATTTGCACACCCTTTATTTATTCCCGTTTTCCATTTATACATCTCGAGCATATCCCACCGAATTCTACGCCTTTCGAGAGAGTGCAGATTCAGGGCCCTCAGTCTATCCTCACAGGGAAGATTTCTGATACATGGGATCATTCATCATTGTCATCCTCCTCTGTACGCTTTCCAAAGCATTTATATCCATTCTGTAATACGGTGATCAGAACTGAGCAGCATAGTCTAAATGAGGCCTAACCAAGGATATATAGAGTTGAAGAACAACCTGAGGACTTTTATTATTTATACTTCTAGATATGAAGCCAAGAATTCTGTTAGCTTTATTGCGAACACTAATGCACTGTTGTCTTGGTTTTAGATTATTGCTAACCAGAACTCCTAAATCCTTTTCGCAATCAGTAGTATTAAGATCTACATTATTTAGTTTAAATGTGGCATGGTTATTTAACTGTCCAACATTTAGAACTTTGCATTTGTCAATATTAAGCTGCATCTGCCACTTCTCCGACCATTGCATAAGTCTATTCAAATCATCCTGGAGTGCTCTAGTGTCGTCATTAGAATAAATTGGACGGCCTATTTTGGTGTCATCAGCAAATTTGCTTACGTCGCTATTTATTCCCTCATCTATGTCGTTTATGTAAATTGTGAACAACAACGGGCCCAACACTGACCCCTGAGGAACACCGCTTGTGACGTGCCCCCATTCTGATTTCTCCCCATTTATGCAAACTCTCTGCTGTCTATTTGTCAGCCATGCCTCTACCCAGGAAAAAATTTCTCCTCCTATTCCGTGTGCCTTAAGTTTCCTCAATAGCCTCTGGTGTGAAACTCTATCGAAAGCCTTACTGAAGTCCATATACACAATATCATATTCATTACCATGATCTACCTCCTCAAACACCTTAGTGAAAAAAGTTAGTAAATTCGTAAGACAGGAACGCCCCTTTGTAAAACCGTGTTGAGATTCATTAATCAATCTGTGCCTATCAAGATGGATACGAATTGCTTCGGCAATTATTGATTCCATAAATTTTCTCACTATGGAGGTAAGGCTTGTTAGTTTATAGTTCGAAGCCAAGGACCTGTCACCTGCCTTGTAAATAGGTATTACATTTGCCATTTTCCACTTATCAGGCACTATGCCAGTTTGTAGTGATATGTTAAAAGGATTAGCCAAAGGTATGCTAAGTTCTTGTTTACATCCCTTTAACACCCTTGCAAACAGTTCATCAGGACCTGGGGATTTGTTAGGTTTTAGTTTCTCTATTTGTCTGAGGACCATGTCACTAGTTACCGCAATTGTACATAGTTTATTATCCTGTTCTACATAATCTATTATTTCAGGAATATCGCTAGTATTTTCCTGGGTGAAAACTGAGAGGTAGTAGGTATTGAGAATTTCACACATATCCTTATCAGTGTCAGTGATCTGACCAGAGTTACTCTTAAGTGGGCCAATCTTGTCCCTAATCTTACTTTTGTATACCTGAAAGAACCCTTTTGGGTTAGTCTTTGAATCCCTTGCGACATTAGCCTCATAATCCCTTTTTGCTTTTCTTATTCCTTTCTTTATTTCTCTATTTAATTGAATACATTGATTCCTTAACTGCCCATCCCCTCTTCAGATACTTCTATATATGCCTGTCTTTTGACCAATGAGATGTTTTAATCTATTGTTCATCCATTTGGGATCACTTTTGTTAGATCTAATTTCCCTACTCAGAGCAAAAGTTGTCTGGGCACCTAGAACTATGCTCTGAAAAACGTCATATTAGCAACCAAGATCACCTACCTGACCCATAGTCAGGATATTCCAATTTAGCCCACCCAGGTAATTTTTCAGTCCCATGAATTCGGCCAAGCGAAAATCTGGGACAGAGATTTAATTGCAGTTATCTGGGTAATTACATGATATATTGAAACTAAGTGATTTGTGATCACTTTCCCCAAGCTCATCATTAACCTCAAGATTATTAATTAGTGAATCTTTGTTGGCAAGAACCAAGTCAAGCAGATTGTTTCCTCTAGTTGGTTCTGTCACAACCTGTTCTAAAAAGCAATCCTGAACCGTATCAAGAAAGTCACTAGATTCAAGATTTCCTGTCAAATTGTTCCAATCAATTTGTCTAAAGTTAAAATCTCCCATTATTACAACATTTTCATATCTAGATGCCTTATGAATTTCGTCTCATAACAGCTTACTGCACTCCCTATCAAGGTTTGGGGGCCTATAAATCACACCCAAAATTAATTTGTCACGACCCTCGAGAAACTGCAGCCAAACATATTCTGTGTTCGATGTTTCTAATCTTATATCATGTCTAAGACAGCAATTTAAATTTTCTCTGACATACATCGCCACTCCACCAAGATGTAATGTGTACCACAGACGAAGGTGTGATGTACCACAGGTGAAAGTGTAATGTGCACTACAAGTGACGGTGTACTTGTCCCAACCAAAAATTTGTAGACGGTTAGTAATTTACCTTTGTTAAGTAATAAAAGTTTATTGGATAATCACCAGTCGACTTTCAGCTCTTCAAAATGATCAAATAAATTTTATTTGTTTCTTTTTCTGGCACTGTTTCTGAACCGCTTTTTTAGATGTTGGGATAATTTTTTGTAATTTATAGCCAAAGAAGAGAGAACAAACTGTCATTGTTAGTATGCTTCGAATCTTGGACTTATTGAGATTCAAAAGAGTGAATACTCTCTTGCACCTTGAAATGAAGCTAAATAATAATTATTCATAAATTGCATCCTTATAGAAGCTAAGTGAAACATGTACAAGTAATGTAAATCAAGTTGTTCAGTATCCTCAAGCGATTTCTAAACAGCTGAAGATGCTTAGTATTAGTTGACTATAAAACATCAGGCCACAACAATTCTTAAAATACTTAAAACTCTTCCACTGATTCATTTCACGGAGCAATCTTTGCATCTATGGTGTATTTATGTAAAATATTTATAAGAAAGAGATGATTATCAATGTTTTGAATTAAAAGAAGTTGGATCTCGTAGCTCTAAGCAAAATAAAGTTGAAGTTGGTAGGGAAGTTTCAGTGGAAAGAAACAGTTGGGATTAAGTCAGGAGTATCTGAGAGAGTTAAAGCTAAGAAAGGTGTCTCAGTAATGTTCAAGGATCAGTTATGTCTAAATTTAAGGATTATGTGGATTAAAATAAGGTCGAATGCGAAAAGTAAGTTACAGTAAGTGTTTAGGCACCTGGGGAAGAGAGGAATGTAAAGGAGAAAAGGAGATTTTGGAAGATGCTAAGTGATTGTTTAGGGAGTTTAGAACCAAGAGAGAGAGTAACTGTGGGGATATGAATGCTGAAATGGGAGAAAAATTTAAAGAGGGCGTGATAGGTAAATTTGGGGTGCCATTGGTAAATGATAATGGGGCCTTTGACTGAATTTTGTATTGAAAGAGGTTTGGTAATAGATAATACATATTTTAATGAAAAAGAATAGGTATACCAAGTATGATATAAGGCGTAATGACAGTATTTTGTTAGACTATGTATTGGTGGATAAAAGGCTGATGGGTAGACTTCAGGATATGCATGTTACTAGTGGGGTGGAAACATATATTTAAGATCATTTTTCAGTTGTAGTTTCAGTGAGAGTAAATGGCAGATGGGGTACAAGGAGAATGGTATCATAAAATAAGAGAGAAGTGAAGGTTTATAAACTAAATGAGGACGCAGTTAGAGTAAGATATAAACAACTATTGGTAGAAAGATGGGCTTGTGAGAATATAGGCAAAGAAGTTGAAGAGGTATGAGGTAGATTTATGAACGCAGTGTTCAGAAGAATTCTGTGGGAAGAGGAGCGATTGGTGGAATGATGAAGGGAAGAGAGTCATAAGAGACAGAAAAAGTTACCATATGGGAGGTTTTTATAAAGTAGAAGTGATATAGGGAGGGAAGAGTATATGGAGAGAAAAAGAAAGGTTAAGAAAGTGGTGAAGGTATGTAAAAGGAGAGCAACTGAGAGTTGGTACGATGTTGTAACAAATTTTGCTGAGAATAAAAAAAAGTTTAGAAGCGAGATTAACAAGCTGAGAAAGCCTAGGGAATGAATGGACCTGACAACTAAAAAATAGGAGAGAAGAGTTGTTAGACGGAGAGTTGGAGGTATCGGGAAGATGGAGGGAATATTTTGAGGAACTATTAAATACTGATGAAGATTCGGAAGCTGTGATTTCGTGCACTGACCATGGAGGTATAATATCTTGTAAGAGTGAGGAAGAGATGGATGTGAGTGTGGGGCATGTGTGTGAGGCTGTGGGTAGAATGAAAGGAGGTAAAGCAGCTGGGATTGATGGGATCAAGACAGAAATGTTAAAAGCAAATGGTGATATAGTTTTGGAATGGTTGGTGCTTTTATTAAATAAATGTATGAAAGAGGGGAATGTACCTAGGGACTGGCAGAGAGCATAAATAGTTCCTTTGTATAAAGGTAAAGGGGACAAAAGAGAGTGTAAAAATTATAGGGAAATAAGCATGTTGAGTATACCTGATAAGGTGTGCTGAAGAGTTATTGTTGAATTAATTAAGAGTAAGACAGAGAGAAGGATCGCAAATGAACAAGGTACAGGTATAGGTACATGTGACTAGTGGGGTTCCACAAGGATCAGTCCTAGGTCCGATGTTGTTTCTTGCATACGTAAATGACATGATGGAAGGGATAAAGTCAGATGTGTCCCTCTTCACAGACGACGTAAAAGTAATGAGGATAATACACGCCGATGAGGAGCGGGAAAGGCTACAAAGGGATATGGAGAGGCTACTGGCCTGGTCTGTCATATGGCTACCTACCTGGAGTCTTCCTGAAGGTTGTTCTGGGGATCATGGCTTGATCAACTAGGCTGTTACTGCTGGCCACACGCACACCAACTTACGGGCCATAGCCCGGCTGATCGGGCACTGACCATTTTAATAACAAGGGGTCTATTGGTAATTTCCCTTTATGTGTGATGGAAGACCGTTGAACAGTCTTGGGCTTCGGACACTTACTGTGTTTTCTCTTAGTGTGCTCATGGCACCCCTGCTTTCATTGGGAGTATGTTGCACCTTCTGTCCTGTGTTTTGCTTTCGTAAGGAGTGATTTCTGTGTATAGATTTGGGATCATTCCCTATTGGATATTCCAAGTATAGATTATGCTGTATCTTTTTCGCCTACATTCCAGGAACAGCAAGTCAAATGACTTCAAACGAAAATTATATGTATTGAAGGTGTCTGAATGAACTAATACGTGCAGTGAAGGTCATCACTATTTTCTCTAGATCTGTAGTTTCACCTGCCTTGAATGGGGCTATTAGTGTACAGCATCTTCAATAACCGTCTTCATCTCATCCTAGAATCCCGTGCAAATATAGACGACTGTACTCTGACGTTTATTTATCTAAGAGAGGAAATGCCTGCTGCCCTAAGTTATATCAGTCATTAGCTTTCACTTACTGATGATGAAAGTCTCTAGACATCATGATGGTAAATCTGGAGCAGTGGTAAGAATGAATAGGAGAGTTCTCGTACCTTGGGGTGAAGTTGATACCCTTGGGGTGAAACTTAACTGAAGAGTGACTGTGAAGAACCACTATGTAAATCTTGCAAACACAGCGTCCAGGAAGCTTGCAACATTTAGATGTAACTCGCATCTACTCGACAGTAGAGACTGCAAGATTCTATATGAGGCACAAGCACGCTCGAACCTTGAGCATCCTCTACTGTCTTGGATTGCCTGCATCCCGTCTCATCTGCAAATTCTTGACAGAATATAGAACAGAGCAAGATGACTCATCTCTCACCTGGACCCAGCCTAGAGAGATGTCCTTTCAGAAGAGTCTTCAATACAGGAGGGATGTGGGTAGCCTTACTGTTGTGTACAAGGCCAGTATTATCAAAGTACGATACTTTACTCGATTCTGAGAGAGAGAGAGAGAGAGAGAGAGAGAGAGAGAGAGAGAGAGAGAGAGAGAGAGAGAGAGAGAGAGAGAGAGAGAGAGAGAGAGAGAGAGAGAGAGAGAGAGAGAGAGAGAGAGAAAGAGAGAAAGCCTTGGTTTGGCTTTCGATGTACAGAGGCTGTTACTGCTAAGTACAGAGCTTTGCGAAGGTATAAGAGACATCCCACTACCTATAACAGAAACTTGCACAGGCAAGCCTTTAGGCAGATGGGTGAAGTTCAAAAGTGGGCCATCTCCAAATGGGAGGCTGACACAAAAAGGTAGAGTCGGCTCCAAAACCTGGTGATCCTTGGTCAAGGATAGACACGGTTATCTTCCTGATGAACTTAATCTACCTCTAAATCGATAGGATGAGACCACCTCTACTAGAAGTTAGGAGAAAGCTGACCTCTTTGCCGAACACTTTGCTGTCAAGATACAAGTTCCTGATCTAGCAAGTGACCCTCTTTCGCTAGCTGCAAGAACTGTATCAAAGCTGTCAGTGGTGATAGTAAGGCAAGAGGAGGTGCATTTTCTTCTTAATCGCTGGACCAAGAAAGTGCTGTGGGCCCAGACAAATTGAGCCCAAGATTGCTGAGTAGATCAGCTAGAAGCACTTCTAACCCGCATCTTTCAGAACTGCCTAGCACAGTGTAAATGCCCTTCTTTGTGGAAAGAGGCAAATGTAGTCCCTGTTCACTAAAAGAAGAGCAGATCAGAAATCAGCAGCTACAGACCAGTGTCACTCCTGTTAATAACTGGCAAGGTCCTTGACACAATAATCTCACGGCAGATGACAGTTTTTCGACTACCACTCACTTCTTTGTGATCGCCAGTATGGCTTCAGAAAAAGGTTACACTGCTGCTGATCTGTTGATAAACTTCTCCACTAAATGGCACCAGTCACTGAATGAATCCAAAGTCAACTGTGTGGTAGTACTAGACATTGCCAAGGACTCTTGGCCAAAGTCGAAGCACCAGGAACTGCAGGCTCTGTACTATGTCTCCTCAGTGATTACCTTCAAGATAATCACTGAGGAGACATAGTAGATCTCTAAGGTAGATCTCTATGTGTGGTTATCAAAGGGACAGAGTCAGCAAGACATCCTATGGGGGCAAGGGTTCCACAGGGAAGAGTGATTGGGCCATTGTTAAAGAATGTCTACTTCAGTGACCTTCTTCATCTCATCCCTGAATCCTACGCATATGCAGACGACTGTGCATTTACTTACCCAAGAGAGGAAATGCCCGCTGCTCTAAGCTACATCAATCACCAGCTAGGAGCTATATCAAGCTTGGGGTAAACGATGGTAGGTAACATTTTCTCCTGAGAAAACACAAATGATGATGGTTTCTAGGCATATTATAGTAATGCTGAAGCGATAGTAAGTATGAATAGGAGCGTGTTGGTACCTGGGGAAGAAGTTGATATCCTTCGAGTGAAATTTTACTCCAAATTGACTATGAAAAACCACGTTGTAAATCTTGTAAACAAGGCAGCAAGGAATCTTAGAGCATTTCGACGTATCTCGCATCTGCTCAACAGCAGAGGGTGCAAGATTCTGTACGAGACACCAATACACCCACACCTTGAGTATGCTCCACTTTCTTGGAATGCCTGACTGCCATCTCATCTGCGACTTCTTGACATAGTAGAGAACAGAGCTAGATGCCTCATCTGTTGCTTGGACCCGGCCTGGATAGATCTGTCATTTCAGCAAAACCTTCAACATAGGAGGGAAGTGGGCGGTCTTGCCAATATTGTCAAAGTATACTTGGTTCCACTCCGAGGACAGCGGGAAGCAAGCAGCAATTTCATTCTGGCTGTACCCTTCTCCAGAGCATCACCTCATCTGAAATCATTTATTCCCAGGATGATTCGAGTCTGGAACATATTCCTCTGGCATAATGATATCAACGATATAAAGTCAGTTGATCATGTAAAATTGCTATTCTCTACTTGTATGTCTCATAACAATAAAAAGGCTTTTAAATTAGCTGATGTTGGTAACTGCTCTTAGCTTGTAAATAAAGTTAGGAATCCTTAACCTAACTTTGTGAAACCCTGTGTATAAAGAGAGGGGGATATATAGATAGATAGATAGATAGATAGAGATAGATAGATAGATAGATAGATAGATAGATGAGAGAGAGAGAGAAAGAGAGAGAGAGAGAGAGAGAGAGAGAGAGAGAGAGAGAGAGAGAGAGAGAGAGAGAGAGAGAGAGAGAGAGAGAGAGAGAGAGAGAGA
>NW_027195210.1:0-75000 GCF_038502225.1 Cherax quadricarinatus | reverse complement strand
AGAGAGACTTCTAAAAGTTATGTAAAGGAAATGGAGCTCATTAAGGGGGAGAGGCATCTGCAATAACAAGAAAGCTGGCCACAATAATTCTGAGCAAACTCTGGTTCAACCTTCAGAAACTGCAGGAAAAAAAAAATTTAGGCCCTAATTCCCTGATGCGACACTACATTTAAAACAGTCTGATGCATTAGTATAAGAGCCAAGTTTTAAACTGTGTACTATTGCCTCAACTAAAAACGCTAAAATTTGAACTGATATTGTGTAATGACTGCCTATCATGCTTAATAATTTCCGAGTCTATAATATTCCTACCAAGCCAGGAGGAACAAGGGAAGATGACTTGAAAATCGCGTTCGGCTCCTTTGCTGTACGTATCGAATAACGGCGCTTGAATATTCTCACCTCAAATGATTTTCCAGTTTGTCCCAAATAGGAAAGACTGTAACCATTGCAACCATCTCTGTAGACACCACCAACACGTTGTTGTGGTGCATTCCTTATCAGGATGCTTCTAACAGTCCATGAATTTTTAAATACTTCTTGTACATTAAATCTTCTAAGAGCATACTGCAGGATAGATAAATTCTCGTGATACGGGAGGACCAGCACATTCTTATCCTAAGCTGTTACCCTAGGTTCTGTTCTATAATAAATTTTCTTAGCTGCCATCAAGGCAGATTCCATTTAATTCATGGTGAGCGAAAATCACATGATGCTCTAACCCACAGGACCACCAAATCCTACAAGAACCAAGTACCCAGCTAAGCTAGGTGTGTTACCCTTGGTCCGAGGACATACGGTGGTATGAGTGCCTCTGAGCAGGAAGTAGAATGAAATTAGCTCAGAGGCACCCACACCACCATATACCCTCGGACCAAGGGTAATGCACCTAGCTTGGCTGGGTGCTTGGTTCTTGTAGGAGTTGGTGGTCCTGTGGGTTAGAGACACTAACCCACAGGTGAGTTTCGCTCACCATATATATATGTATATATATATATATATATATATATATATATATATATATATATATATATATATATATATATATATATGTATATATATATATATATATATATATATATATATATATATATATATATATATATATATATATATATATATATATATATATATATATATATATATATACATATATATGTCGTGCCGAGTAGGCAGAACTTGCGATCTTGGCTTAAATAGCAACGCTCATCTTGCCATATAGGACAAGCGATAATTTATGTATGCAATAATTTCGCCAAAATCATTCTGAAACTAACGAAAAAAAAATATATTTCACTGTGTTTGTTTAGTATTAAATTATTGTAAACAAATCTAAAATATATTTTGTTGGGTTAGGCTAAAATAAATTGTTCTTGTTATAATAAGGTTAGGTAAGTTTTCAAAGATTCTTTTGGAGCAAAATTAAAAATTAAAGTTGATCCCATGTATCAGAAATCTTCCCTATGAGGATAGACTGAGGGCCCTGAATCTGCACTCTCTTGAAAAGCGTAGAATTAGGGGGGATATGATCGAGGTGTATAAATGGAAAACAGAAATTAATAAAGGAGATGTAAATAGCGCGCTAAAAATATCTAACATAAACAGGGCTCGCATCAATGGCTTTAAATTGGAAAAATTCAGATTCAGGAAGGATATAGGAAAGCACTGGTTCGGTAATAGAGTTGTGGATGAGTGGAACAAACTCCCGAGTACCGTCATAGACGCTAAAACGTTGTGTAGTTTTAAAAATATGTTGAATAAATACATGAGTGGGTGTGGGTGTGGGTGGGTGTGAGTTGGACCTGACTAGCTTGTGCTACTAGGTCGGATGCACTGCTCCTCCCTTAAGTGACGTGTCCGATCTCACTAGGTCAAGTTATTGGCTTAAGCCGGTGGGAGAATTGGAGCTGCCTCGCATAGGCCAGTAGGCCTATGCGAGGCAGCTGTAGTTTACTGTTGTACTGTTCCTTCTTTCTTATGTTCTTTATGACACAGGCAGGTCTGCATGGGATAGCAGCATAGGCCATTAAACACCTAATGGTGGTCAAACAAAGGTCTAAATATCACAACAAAATCTCGGTTACTGTCTTATTCACAGTAATATCATAGCACCAACTTTGTGAATTTATATTCACAAAGAGTAGACACACTTCTCCCTCAGCAACAGATTTCGTATGTGAACGTAAGGTGTATATAAAGAATGCAGTAAACTGTAGAGAACGACAAGTACAATATGCTGCTAGAGTATCCAAGGCCAGAGAACACTTATGTACTGCTAGGGTGCGCGAAACGTTATTTAAAACACTGGAAAATCCTGTTACTTGCATGCATAACTAATCAATAAGAGCACTCCCATCATATTCTGGCAAAGTCAAGGAAGGTTACATCCCGAAAAAGTACCTGTTAACTGAGGTGATATTAAGAGTTACATCCAGTATTCTGACCGGCCTTCTGCAGTTACGTGAAACTTACAAGATCTAGAAGAAAAAGAAAAACAGCATGATTGAACAAGTAGTTACGACAGAAAACCATGAAGGCTATGTAAATTATGCAAGATTGCAGAGAGAGTGCAAGGGAAACAGAAGACGTGTTGCACAGAAACACGAAAAGACAGTCATAACCTAAGCAACTTCAAGGAATTACTGAGATCCGTAAGAAGTAAGAAAACTGTCAAAGTACAGAACTCTTGATAGTAATGGATGGATGAGATAAACTTCAGTCTTAATTAAATAATCGTCTAACAGTTAAAAAATATAGGAAACGGAACATTCTGAATATCTTACAGGGGAAATATTATTTGCCTAAAAAATATATAAAAAACAAAAGCAAAAATTATTCACATTCTAATTAATAATCTTCCAAAAATTCAAGAGTAAGCAATGCAACTTTGTTTCCAGTTACATTAATATTCTACAAATCATTGAAAAAATAGCAACGAGTTATTGAAATTGACTGAATGACACGTAAAGACAAAACAAAAAATATTCATAATTATCCCTCATTTTGTCTGACATCATTCTAGGGACTTTGGAGAATAAACTTTAGAAGACTTTCGGTCGGTACTGGATTATTGTCAAGACCAAACTGCAAACAATGTGTTCAGTTTAGCTGCCTCCCAGCATGCGTGAGGGAGATTACTAATATACTCCTGGCTGTCTTCAAGGAGCTGGACAAGCACCTTAAGTCAGGACCTGACCAGCCGGGATGTGGTTCGTACGTCGGCTTACGTGCGGCCAACAGTAACAGCCTGCTTGATCAGGCTCTGGTCCACCACGAGTCCTGGTAACAGACCGGGCCGCGAAGGCGTTGACACCCGAAACCCTCTCGAGGTAAACTCCGGGTATGCACGAAGACGTGGCTAATACACTGCAGTCAAGTGACTTGAAGTAGAAGGAGATGGAGTCACCAGTGGAAAAGTCAACTAGTGTAAGTATGTTATGACTGTAGGTTAGGCAAGCGTTGAAGAATTCCTCGTATCAAGATCCCAAGATGCTACTGTGTCTGACAGACGTGATTTAAATGATTTAGAAACCCGACAAGTTTGATAGACTGAACATGTAATTTCCAGGCTGTGGGACTGATTACCTCAAACTCCTAATCTTCTACCATTCTTCCATTCTTCTTTGTATTGGACTGAAAAATCCACTGGCTGGCGAAACGTTTCCTCAGTAAATATTCCCAAATGTTGCACAAGTGTCTCCTAATTCAACTTATCAGTTTTCTAAATCATTTACATCACATAGGTCAGACACAACAACGTCTTGGGATCTTGATACACAGAATTCTTCAACGATTGTCTAACCTACATTCATGACATACTTACACTAGTGAATTTTACCACCGGTGGCTCCGCCTCCTCCTGCTCTAACTCGCCTGACTTCTCCTAGAATATGCTGTTCATATCTCAAACTGGAAATAATTGTTAAATAGTTAGGGTAAAGAATTAAAAATAATAGTACATTTCAAAGAGAAAATGATCATGGAGTTTGCATTGTCATGGTAAATACGAAAAAAATTAAAATTATTAAAACAGCTACCTAACTTCCTCGTATACATATTTTAAGACTTTCAGTAGAGTTAAAAATACTCCAGTAAATAAGCAAGTACAATTATGCATAAAGATATTAAGATAGAGATATAAATAAGCTACCTAGACACAGGAAAAAGAGAGATACTGAAACACTACACACAAAGAGAGCATGACATTCACAGTTCCACACAGGTGAACAAAACCTCTCTGTTCTTAGCCGCTTCAGAAGTCCACTCAAGATTTACGACACACCTTAACGAAAATGACTTAATTTATACATGAAACTAGTTCTCTTAAAGTCAAACAACTGCACTAAAGCCATTTCCTGACCCCAATTTTCATCACCGAGAATTAGAAGTGTTTGTAAAACAGGTGACTGAGAGGTAATAACACCCCCCTAACTTATGGTTATGGTACAAGAGCTGATTATATTAGTAAACAGAGTGGCTCAGCGTAACTCTCTCTCATGAACCAGTGACATTTACTCTGGTAAGTTGGAATATATTTTTCAACACAAAGTATAACAATGCACACACACCTCACGATACCTGTAATTACCCGTTAAGTTACTACCGCAGATGGTGTACCTCAGTTTACGACGAATGGAAATCAGGAGACTAGCTGGGTGTACGTCAGCCTAGAGTCCGCAATCACCACACTGACTGACATGTTTATATTTGGGCCAATATATTGAGCTCCATGTTTTCCATATGAATATGGACTAAACAGGCAGCCCTGAGTTTGCAAGTGTTGCATTTTGTAAGCACCTGAATCTCACGACACCGACAAAAGGTTAGGTTACAATAGGTGTTAAGTTGCCCGGGACTCTTGTGGTATTCAACTTTCTTCACAGCTTCCCGTCAATCACTTATCCTGCCTCTTCTCTCAAAGACATACGCTGACTTTTGCTCGATCAGAGCCTTTGTAGAAATTTAATGTTTATTATAATTTGCTACGTTAACGCAAATTAACCTATACCTACGCATAGTTAACAAACAATAATGCTATGTAACATGAACTTTTGTGAGAGGCTCTGATTAAAAGAATTGAGGTATTCCCAGTTGTTTTGTCAAATGGACTGCCTCTCATACACCAGACGTTGTATGACTCATATGTGTCAAACGCTTTCCTCTAAATGTAATAATAATTCTAAAATACTTAAGATGCTTCCTAGTCTTCTCGTATTTCAAAAGTTGTCTTGGATTTCATGGACAATGAAACAAGTTTGCGTATTTATGGCCATTAGAGCTTAATTTTTCTTTAAAATGCATTTGCTCGTAAAGTCAGTGAGATATTAAACATTTACTAAATCATTTAGGCCATTTCCAATATATCCTTTAGAACATCTTCGACTCGTTGTGATTGCGCTGTGATTTGTTCTTCGCGATGTTCAGACTCTTTTACCAATAATGAAAAAGAGTACCTCGTCCATGCGAGGTGGAGTGTTGCGTCGTACGAGAATAATTAATCTTCAGGACCAGTGAATTGAATCACGCTGTAATTTAGGCTAGTTCCGAAGATTTTACGGTGCCTTCACAAGTTTAGTATTTTTATTGTCGAGACGTTTCGTCTACTCATTAAGATTCTTCACTTTAAATTCAGCGGAGATAGCAGAAGTAGTGGAGTGACCAAGGTCCTAAGACCGATATGCAGATGTAAGTGTCCTTACATTCATACTGTAGGTACCAACATACTTGCTACCTTCAAGACCTTCAAGGGAATGTACATACTCGTAGGTCCTACTGCAATGTTGATTCAGATAATGAAAACTTTACCTATGTATGTGCCCTTGTGCTCACCCCTCACTTTCCTCCCACATCAGCTATTAAAATATGCATTTTGTTTGAGTTATCTGTCGCCTCTTGTTATTTCACTCGTGACCTCTCCCGATCTGACTTCAGGGTACTTGCTTGCTTAATGAGGCTGTGTATCTGCATCCTTGATAAAATCCAATTCTCGATGAAATGTAATAAAGGTTCTTCCTTTATAAGACTGTACCTGCGCATGTCACCGAACACGTCTCGCTCAACACTGCAAGACAGTCCCAGTGCAACTGCAAGACATAGGACGCTGGACAGTGGGTAGCATTGCAAATGTATTGGGTAAATAGTTTTGTTAGTGGGTTTGGGTTTGAGAAGAACGTGCCTTGTATCGCCCAAAAACCCTGCTGCAGTGTTGCTCCTTTTTTATGTGCTAATTATGTACCCAACAATGTAAGACCGTCCCAGCGAAAGACACAGCAGATCTTACTAAACAATGTAAGACCGTCCCCAGGCAAGACACTAGACAGGTCAAACCAAATACAAAGACTGTCCCCATGCAATACATTGTCAACATTACATCAAGCATTATACACAATCCCCGCGTGAGGCATCGGACAGGTGTCAACAAACATCGCAAGATAGTCCCGCGCAAGACACGGCCTCCTACCAATGTAAGAGTGTCCTCGTGCAAGACACTGCACCGCGCCAGTAACAAAGCTGACATTATCTTTATTTGGGTTATAGAGACACACTACACGTGTAGAATGAAAGTTACTGCGCACATGTTTTCCTTGTTGCGCCAATATGATTGGAAGCTTTATTGACTGTGTATTCATGAGGGTAAATGAAGCTTGCCGGTGAGAGCTTCATGGTTAGACGATGGTTTTCTTGGTGACACGAGACAGTCTGCTAATGTGGCAACGTGTTTTCATGATGAAGACTTTCTATCGTGGGTTAATGAATCAGGTGGGTTATTAATCCAGGAAGATAATTATCCCAGGAGTTATTAATAAAACAGGATTAGCCAAGAGGGCTTATTATTTTAGAAGGGAGGAATATTTTCCTGAAATATAATACCCATGAGACTTTTAAGTCCAGGGGTTAATAACGTGGGTTACTTACTGAAAAGGTTATTAACCCAGGAAAATCCAAGAAAGCTAAGCTGCTGAAGTCTCGTTGATTCTCTACCGTAATGTGCCCCCCCCCCCATAACCAACGAGCTCCTGGGTACCTACTTCAGGTTTAGTTAAACAGGTACATCAGTTATTGTAGTGGTATATCACACTCGCTCTTATGACTATCGGACGGAGGATCAAGCCTCCACCACCTCGTTGTATAGAGAATTTGAGTTAGATTACCGTTAGCCGAGCTTATCTTGGGAAACATTTGATTGTCTCCTGTTTCTCAAATTTCTTTATGAACATGACTGCATTGGCTCAAAGCTGATTCTTACGCTTCCAAGCTGAATATGACGGTTCCAAGATAGTTACTGAAAATTTCAAGCTTGTTCTTGAAAGCCCTTAGCTGTAAGGCTCCAAGCAAGTCCCTGGAGCCTCCAGGTTATCTCCTGAAGGATTTACTGATTACAGGAGAATTCAGGTTGGTTGCTAAAGACTAGCTGGTTACAGAAGGCTCCAACCTGGCTCTTGAATACTCCAAGATGGTGCCTGAAGAAGGCTCCAACCTGGCTCTTGAATACTCCAAGATGGTGCCTGAAGAAGGCTCCAAACTGGCTCTTGAATACTCCAAGATGGTGCCTGAAGAAGGCTCCAACCTGGCTCTTGAATACTCCAAAATGGTGCCTGAAGAAGGCTCCAACCTGCCTCCGAATACTCCAAGATGGTGCCTGAAAAAGGCTCCAACCTGGCTCTGAATACTCCAACATGGTGCCTGAAGAAGGCTCCAACCTGCCTCTGAATACTCCAAGATGGTGCCTGAAGAAGGCTCCAACCTGCCTCTGAATACTCCAAGATGGTGCCTGAAGAAGGCTCCAACCTGGCTCTGAATACTCCAAGATGGTGCCTGAAGAAGGCTCCAACCTGCCTCTGAATACTCCAAGATGGTGCCTGAAAAAGGCTCCAACCTGGCTCTTGAATACTCCAAGATGGTGCCTGAAGAAGGCTCCAACCTGCCTCTGAATACTCCAAGATGGTGCCTGAAGAAGGCTCCAACCTGGCTCTTGAATACTCCAAGATGGTGCCTGAAGAAGGCTCCAACCTGGCTCTTGAATACTCCAAGATGGTGCCTGAAGAAGGCTCCAACCTGACTCTTGAATACTCCAAGATGGTGCCTGAAGAAGACTCCAACCTGGCTCTTGAATACTCCAAGATGGTGCCTGAAGAAGGCTCCAACCTGCCTCTGAATACTCCAAGATGGTGCCTGAAGAAGGCTCCAACCTGGCTCTGAATACTCCAAGATGGTGCCTGAAGAAGGCTCCAACCTGGCTCCTGAATACTCCAAGATGGTGCCTGAAGAAGGCTCCAACCTGGCTCTGAATACTCCAAGATGGTGCCTGAAGAAGGCTCCAACCTGCCTCTGAATACTCCAAGATGGTGCCTGAAAAAGGCTCCAACCTGGCTGTTGAATACTCCAAGATGGTGCCTGAAGAAGGCTCCAACCTGCCTCTGAATATTCCAAGATGGTGCCTGAAGAAGGCTCCAACCTGGCTCTTGAATACTCCAAGATGGTGCCTGAAGAAGGCTCCAACCTGGCTCTTGAATACTCCAAGATGGTGCCTGAAGAAGGCTCCAACCTGGCTCTTGAATACTCCAAGATGGTGCCTGAAGAAGACTCCAACCTGGCTCTTGAATATTCCAAGATGGCGCCTGAAGAAGGCTCCAACCTGCCTCTGAATACTCCAAGATGGTGCCTGAAGAAGGCTCCAACATGGCTCTGAATACTCCAAGATGGTGCCTGAAGAAGGCTCCAACCTGGCTCTGAATACTCCAAGATGGTGCCTGAAGAAGGCTCCAACCTGGCTCTGAATACTCCAAGATGGTGCCTGAAGAAGGCTCCAACCTGGCTCCTGAATACTCCAAGATGGTGCCTGAAAAAGGCTCCAACCTGGCTCTTGAATACTCCAACATGGTGCCTGAAGAAGGCTCCAACCTGCCTCTGAATACTCCAAGATGGTGCCTGAAGAAGGCTCCAACCTGGCTCTTGAATACTCCAAGATGGTGCCTGAAGAAGGCTCCAACCTGGCTCTTGAATACTCCAAGATGGTGCCTGAAGAAGGCTCCAACCTGGCTCTTGAATACTCCAAGATGGTGCCTGAAGAAGACTCCAACCTGGCTCTTGAATACTCCAAGATGGTGCCTGAAGAAGGCTCCAACCTGCCTCTGAATACTCCAAGATGGTGCCTGAAGAAGGCTCCAACATGGCTCTGAATACTCCAAGATGGTGCTTGAAGAAGGCTCCAACCTGGCTCTGAATACTCCAAGATGGTGCCTGAAGAAGGCTCCAACCTGGCTCTGAATACTCCAAGATGGTGCCTGAAGAAGGCTCCAACCTGGCTCTTGAATACTCCAAGATGGTGCCTGAAGAAGGCTCCAACCTGGCTCTGAATACTCCAAGATGGTGCCTGAAGAAGGCTCCAACCTGGCTCTTGAATACTCTAAGATGGTCCATGAAGAAGGCTCCAACCTGGCTCTTGAATACTCCAAGATGGTGCCTGAAGAAGGCTCCAACCTGGCTCTTGAATACTCCAAGATGGTACCTGAAGAAGGCTCCAACCTGGCTCTTGAATACTCCAAGAGGGGGCCTGAAGAAGGCTCCAACCTGCCTCTGAATACTCCAAGATGGTGCCTGAAAAAGGCTCCAACCTGGCTCTGAATACTCCAAGATGGTGCCTGAAGAAGACTCCAACCTGCCTCTGAATACTCCAAGATGGTGCCTGAAGAAGGCTCCAACCTGTCTCTGAATACTCCAAGATGGTGCCTGAAGAAGGCTCCAACCTGGCTCTGAATACTCCAAGATGGTGCCTGACGAAGGCTCCAACCTGGCTCTGAATACTCCAAGATGGTGCCTGAAGAAGGCTCCAACCTGGCTCTTGAATACTCTAAGATGGTCCTTGAAGAAGGCTCCAACCTGGCTCTTGAATACTCCAAGATGGTGCCTGAAGAAGGCTCCAACCTGGCTCTTGAATACTCCAAGATGGTCCCTGAAGAAGGCTCCAACGTGGCTCTTGAATACTCCATGATGGTGCCTGAAGAAGGCTCCAACCTGCCTCTGAATACTCCAAGATGGTGCCTGAAAAAGGCTCCAACCTGGCTCTTAATACTCCAAGATGGTGCCTGAAGAAGGCTCCAACCTGGCTCTGAATACTCCAAGATGGTGCCTGAAGAAGGCTCCAACCTGCCTCTGAATACTCCAAGATGGTGCCTGAAAAAGGCTCCAACCTGGCTGTTGAATACTCCAAGATGGTGCCTGAAGAAGGCTCCAACCTGCCTCTGAATACTCCAAGATGGTGCCTGAAGAAGGCTCCAACCTGGCTCTTGAATACTCCAAGATGGTGCCTGAAGAAGGCTCCAACCTGGCTCTTGAATACTCCAAGATGGTGCCTGAAGAAGGCTCCAATCTGGCTCTTGAATACTCCAAGATGATGCCTGAAGAAGACTCCAACCTGGCTCTTGAATACTCCAAGATGGTGCCTGAAGAAGGCTCCAACCTGCCTCTGAATACTCCAAGATGGTGCCTGAAGAAGGCTCCAACATGGCTCTGAATACTCCAAGATGGTGCTTGAAGAATGCTCCAACCTGGCTCTGAATACTCCAAGATGGTGCCTGAAGAAGGCTCCAACCTGGCTCTGAATACTCCAAGATGGTGCCTGAAGAAGGCTCCAACCTGGCTCCTGAATACACCAAGATGGTGCCTGAAGAAGGCTCCAACCTGGCTCTGAATACTCCAAGATGGTGCCTGAAGAAGGCTCCAACCTGGCTCTTGAATACTCTAAGATGGTCCCTGAAGAAGGCTCCAACCTGGCTCTTGAATACTCCAAGATGGTGCCTGAAGAAGGCTCCAACCTGGCTCTTGAATACTCCAAGATGGTACCTGAAGAAGGCTCCAACCTGGCTCTTGAATACTCCAAGATGGTGCCTGAAGAAGGCTCCAACCTGCCTCTGAATACTCCAAGATGGTGCCTGAAAAAGGCTCCAACCTGGCTCTGAATACTCCAAGATGGTGCCTGAAGAAGACTCCAACCTGCCTCTGAATACTCCAAGATGGTGCCTGAAGAAGGCTCCAACCTGCCTCTGAATACTCCAAGATGGTGCCTGAAAAAGGCTCCAACCTGGCTCTGAATACTCCAAGATGGTGCCTGAAGAAGGCTCCAACCTGGCTCTTGAATACTCTAAGATGGTCCTTGAAGAAGGCTCCAACCTGGCTCTTGAATACTCCAAGATGGTGCCTCAAGAAGGCTCCAACCTGGCTCTTGAATACTCCAAGATGGTACCTGAAGAAGGCTCCAACCTGGCTCTTGACTACTCCAAGATGGTGCCTGAAGAAGGCTCCAACCTGCCTCTGAATACTCCAAGATGGTGCCTGAAAAAGGCTCCAACCTGGCTCTGAATACTCCAAGATGGTGCCTGAAGAAGGCTCCAACCTGCCTCTGAATACTCCAAGATGGTGCCTGAGGAAGGCTCCAACCTGGCTCTGAATACTCCAAGATGGTGCCTGAAGAAGGCTCCAACCTGCCTCTGAATACTCCAAGATGGTGCCTGAAGAAGGCTCCAACCTGCCTCTGAATACTCCAAGATGGTGCCTGAAGAAGGCTCCAACCTGGCTCTTGAATGCTCCAAGATGGTGCCTGAAGAAGGCTCCAACCTGCCTCTGAATACTCCAAGATGGTGCCTGAAGAAGGCTCCAACCTGGCTCTGAATACTCCAAGATGGTGCCTGAAGAAGGCTCCAACCTGCCTCTGAATACTCCAAGATGGTGCCTGAAGAAGGCTCCAACCTGGCTCTTGAATGCTCCAAGATGGTGCCTGAAGAAGGCTCCAATCTGGCTCTTGAATGCTCCAAGATGGTGCCTGAAGAAGGCTCCAAACTGCTCCCTAGAGGATTTAAACTGACCCATAAACGCTCCAAGTGTTTATGGCTTCCAACTTTTTCCAGAAACTCAAACCTGGTTACTGAAAGCTTTAAAGCTTGTTCCTGACGGCTCCAAACCGTTTCCCGATGGCTAGATCTAACCTGACTCTAAAACATTGTAAGTTTGTTTCTGAGGACTCTAGGTTGATTTGCCGAAACTTCAAGTTGGTTCAGAATGACTTTTTCCTTCAATTTCGTGAAAGCTTAAAGCTGATTTTTCTTCATTTTTTTCAAAGCTCGAAGCTGATTTCTCCTTCACGTTTTCAAAGCTCCAAACTGGTTCTGAAAGATTTCTTCTCTAAATTCCTATAAGTCAATCTTCTTAAAGCTGTGCAAGAAAGGTATAAAATACCGACAATATGAAAGTTAAGACACATGTGCAACATCTGGAAATCTTTATTGTAGACGTTTCGCCATCCAGTGGCTTTATCAATACAGATTCTAGGACATAATAAGAAGACAGTAGAACTATATACAAAAGATGAGGTAATCAGTCCCTCAGCCTTGGAGTTAATGTTCACAGCATCGTGGTGGAGGAGAATCTGGATGTTGCACATGTGTCTTAACTTTCTTCTTAAAGTTGCTGATATTACATTATTTCCTTTTTTTTATGTATTATCTGACTTACAGAGCAGCTCTCCAGGTACTTGGTATCTTTATCTCCCTCGTCCTCTTCTCGATTCATGTCTTTATTGCTTTATATTTAATAGGTATCCTCCAAATGGGCTATACCTGTCACCCTTAAACTGTGGGATACCAGGAAAAAAAATCATGTATGAGGGGGAAGTTTCTGAAAACAATCTTTTTTATAGAATGAAAGAGTTTATTTTTATGAATGGAATAAAACTAAAATGAATTGAATCTGATCAAAATTTACAATTTTATGGTGTGTTGAAACTGGCAAAAAAATGATCACTCAACGGCAACAGCGGCATAAGTCCGTCACAGATATTTACATTTTATTATTTATGACGCCCAGGAATCGTTGTTTTTGTAATTTTTTATTATTGTATTTAATGTTTAACTTTATATACACTAGCTTTTTTGTGATATTAGGTGTGTTTAAGATATTTTAACATTTCAAGTATGTGGAAATGCTTAGCCTGACATTCCGTCACTATAACTTAGGAAATCTTAATGACACGATTGCAAACAAACCATATCACGGGTGGGGTTTGAACCTGCGGTTAGAGAGTCTTAAAACTCCAGACCGTCGCGTTAGCCACTGGGCCAGCTAGTTTCAATAAGATTCATCCTACTAGGTATATTTCTACACCATGGGAAGGTTAGCATAGGCGCCACTGTGACCACAAATGCAAGTTTTTACAGACTAATCTCCCACAGTGGTGCTTATGGCAATCTTCCTATAGTGTATAAATATACCTAGTTGGATGACTCTTATTGAAGCTATCTGGTCCAGTGGCTAACGCGACGGTCTGAAGTTTTGAGACTCTCTGACCGCGGGTTCAAACCCCCACCTGTGGTATGGTTTATTCCGTCACTATATGGTATATATATTGTATAAGTTTTTATAATAATTTTTTTTACTAATTTTGTCTGGTAACGCTATGTACAATGATTATCTACAATATTACTATTGTTTCAATGTGTAATACTCCTCAAAACATGGAAATAAGTCGTATTGTTTAACTTTACTGGGTTATCCTGGGTTATATATACACAATTGTGCGCTTAGTGTCTGTATTCCTCTGTTAGTATCATGAAATTTAATAAATTTAGAATGAATAAATCATCTTTGTGGCACACACACTGCTGGCGGAGAAGCTGCTGCTGGAGCACAAGTTCCTGGTAACTTTCTTTACTAGTTAGGTATACTAGTATACTAGTATAGGGAGACTAGCCATCACTTGTGTAGTTCACCATGATACACTGTGTGGACACTCCGGGTCTGACACTGTTATGATATGTATGAAAAAAATGTAGAAAACCCAGAGACACTCTGAGGCCAAAAATATTGGCAGGTGATAGTTCTGATGGTATGAAAAATTGGACGCACTGGAACATTGGACACATAGTCGTCACTTGCATACTAGTATCTTGGACACATAGTCGTCACTTGCATACTATTACGTTGGACACATAGTCGTCACTTGCGTACTATTACGTTGGACACAGTCGTTACTTGCATACTATTATCTTGGACACATAATCGTCACTTGCTTACTAGTACGTTGGACACATAGTCGTCAATTGCACACTATTAGGTTGGACACATAGTCGTCAATTGCGTACTAGTACGTTGGACACATAGTCGTCACTTGCATACTAGTACGTTGGACACAGTCATCACTTGCACACTAGTACGTTGGACACATAGTCGTCACTTGCGCACTATTACGTTGGACACATAGTCGTCATTTGCATACTATTACGTTGGACACATAGTCGTCACTTGCATGCTATTACGTTGGACACATAATCGTCACTTGCATACTAGTATCTTGGATACATAGTCGTCACTTGCTTACTAGTATCTTGGACACATAGTCGTCACTTGCATACTATTACGTTGGACACATAGTCGTCACTTGCGTACTATTACGTTGGACACAGTCGTTACTTGCATACTATTATCTTGGACACATAGTCGTCACTTGCTTACTAGTACGTTGGACACATAGTCGTCACTTGCGTACTATTACGTTGGACACAGTCGTTACTTACATACTATTATCTTGGACACATAGTCGTCACTTGCTTACTAGTATCTTGGACACATATTCGCCACTTGCATACTATTACGTTGGACACATAGTCATCACTTGCATACTATTACGTTGGACACATAGTAGTCAATTGCGTACTAGTACGTTGGACACATAGTCGTCACTTGCATACTATTGCTTTGGACACATAGTCGTCACTTGCATACTATTACGTTGGACACATAGTCATCACTTGCATACTATTACGTTGGACACATAGTCATCACTTACATACTAGTACGTTGGACACATAGTCGTCACTTGCATACTATTGCTTTGGACACATAGTCGTCACTTGCATACTATTACGTTGGACACATAGTCGTCACTTGCAAACTATTACGTTGGACACATAGTCATCACTTGCATACTATTACGTTGGACACATAGTCGTCAATTGCGTACTAGTATCGTGGACACATAGTCGTCACTTGCTTACTAGTATCTTGGACACATATTCGCCACTTGCATACTATTACGTTGGACACATAGTCATCACTTGCATACTATTACGTTGGACACATAGTCGTCAATTGCGTACTAGTACGTTGGACACATATTCGTCACTTGCATACTATTACGTTGGACACATAGTCGTCAATTGCATACTATTACGTTGGACACATAGTCGTCACTTGCGTACTATTACATTGGACACATAGTCGTCACTTGCATACTATTACGTTTGACACATAGTCGTCACTTGCGTACTATTACGTTGGACACAGTCGTTACTTGCATACTATTATCTTGGACACATAGTCGTCACTTGCTTACTAGTATCTAGGACACATAGTCGTCACTTGCATACTATTACGTTGGACACATAGTCGTCACTTGCGTACTATTACGTTGGACACAGTCGTTACTTGCATACTATTATCTTGGACACATAATCGTCACTTGCTTACTAGTACGTTGGACACATAGTCGTCACTTACATACTATTAAGTTGGACACATAGTCGTCAATTGCGTACTAGTACGTTGGACACATAGTCGTCACTTACATACTATTACGTTGGACACATAGTCGTCAATTGCGTACTAGTACGTTGGACACATAGTCGTCACTTGCATACTATTACGTTGGACACATAGTCGTCACTTGCATACTATTACGTAGGACACATAGTCGTCACTTACATACTATTACGTTGGACACATAGTCGTCACTTGCATACTATTACGTTGGACACATAGTCGTCACTTGCATACTATTACGTTGGACACATAGTCGTCACTTGCATACTAGTATCTTGGACACATAGTCGTCACTTGCTTACTAGTACGTTGGATACATAGCCGTCACTTACATACTATTACGTTGGACACATAGTCGTCACTTGCATACTATTACGTTGGACACATAGTCGTCACTTACATACTAGTACGTTGGACACATAGTCGTCACTTGCATACTATTGCTTTGGACACATAGTCGTCACTTGCATACTATTACGTTGGACACATAGTCGTCACTTGCATACTAGTATCTTGGACACATAGTCATCACTTGCTTACTAGTACGTTGGATACATAGCCGTCACTTACATACTATTACGTTGGACACATAGTCGTCACTTGCATACTATTACGTTGGACACATAGTCGTCACTTACATACTAGTACGTTGGACACATAGTCGTCACTTGCATACTATTGCTTTGGACACATAGTCGTCACTTGCATACTATTACGTTGGACACATAGTCGTCACTTGCTTACTAGTATCTTGGACACATATTCGCCACTTGCATACTATTACGTTGGACACATAGTCATCACTTGCATACTATTACGTTGGACACATAGTCGTCAATTGCGTACTAGTACGTTGGACACATAGTCGCCACTTGCATACTATTACGTTGGACACATAGTCATCACTTGCATACTATTACGTTGGACACATAGTCGTCAATTGCGTACTAGTACGTTGGACACATAATCGTCACTTGCTTACTAGTACGTTGGACACATAGTCGTCACTTACATACTATTAAGTTGGACACATAGTCGTCAATTGCGTACTAGTACGTTGGACACATAGTCGTCACTTACATACTATTACGTTGGACACATAGTCGTCAATTGCGTACTAGTACGTTGGACACATAGTCGTCACTTGCATACTATTACGTTGGACACATAGTCGTCACTTGCATACTATTACGTAGGACACATAGTCGTCACTTACATACTATTACGTTGGACACATAGTCGTCACTTGCATACTATTACGTTGGACACATAGTCGTCACTTGCATACTATTACGTTGGACACGTAGTCGTCACTTGCATACTAGTATCTTGGACACATAGTCGTCACTTGCTTACTAGTACGTTGGATACATAGCCGTCACTTACATACTATTACGTTGGACACATAGTCGTCACTTGCATACTATTACGTTGGACACATAGTCGTCACTTACATACTAGTACGTTGGACACATAGTCGTCACTTGCATACTATTGCTTTGGACACATAGTCGTCACTTGCATACTATTACGTTGGACACATAGTCGTCACTTGCATACTAGTATCTTGGACACATAGTCGTCACTTGCTTACTAGTACGTTGGATACATAGCCGTCACTTACATACTATTACGTTGGACACATAGTCGTCACTTGCATACTATTACGTTGGACACATAGTCGTCACTTACATACTAGTACGTTGGACACATAGTCGTCACTTGCATACTATTGCTTTGGACACATAGTCGTCACTTGCATACTATTACGTTGGACACATAGTCGTCACTTGCTTACTAGTATCTTGGACACATATTCGCCACTTGCATACTATTACGTTGGACACATAGTCATCACTTGCATACTATTACGTTGGACACATAGTCGTCAATTGCGTACTAGTACGTTGGACACATAGTCGTCACTTGCATACTATTACGTTGGACACATAGTCGTCAATTGCATACTATTACGTTGGACACATAGTCGTCACTTGCGTACTATTACGTTGGACACATAGTCGTCACTTGCATACTATTACGTTGGACACATAGTCCTCACTTGCATATTATTACGTTGGACACATAGTCGCCACTTGCATACTATTACGTTGGACACATAGTCGTCACTTGCATACTAGTATCTTGGACACATAGTCGTCACTTGCATACTATTACGTTCGACACATAGTCGTCACTTGCATACTATTACGTTCGACACATAGTCGTCACTTGCATACTAGTATCTTGGACACATAGTCGTCACTTGCTTAATAGTTCGTTGGACACATAGTGGTCACTTACATACTATTACGTTGGACACATAGTCGTCAATTGCGTACTAGTACGTTGGACACATAGTCTTCACTTGCATGCTATTATGTTGGACACATAGTCGTCACTTGCATACTATTACCTTGGACACATAGTCGTCACTTACATACTATTACGTTGGACACATAGTCGTCACTTGCATATTAGTATTTTGGACACATAGTCGTCACTTGCTTACTAGTATCTCGGACACATATTCGCCACTTGCATACTATTACGTTGGACACATAGTCGTCACTTGCATACTATTTCGTTGGACACATAGTCGTCACTTGCATACTATTATCTTGGACACATAGTCGTCACTTGCATACTATTACGTTGGACACATAATCGTCAATTGCATACTATTACGTTGGACACATAGTCGTCACTTGCGTACTATTAAGTTGGACACATAGTCGTCACTTGCATACTATTACGTTGGAAACAAAGTCGTCACTTGCATACTATTACGTTGGACACATAGTCGTCACTTGCATACTATTACGTTCGACACATAGTCGCCACTTGCATACTATTTCGTTGGACACATAGTCGTCACTTGCATACTAGTATCTTGGACACATAGTCGTCACTTGCTTACTAGTATCTTGGACACATAGTCGTCACTTGCATACTATTACGTTGGACACATAGTCGTCACTTGCATACTATTACGTTCGACACATATTCGTCACTTGCATACTATTACGCTGGACACATAGTCGTCACTTGCATACTATTACGTTGGACACATAGTCGCCACTTGCATACTATTTCGTTGGACACATAGTCGTCACTTGCATACTAGTATCTTGGACACATAGTCGTCACTTGCTTACTAGTATCTTGGACACATAGTCGTCACTTGCGTACTATTACGTTGGACACATAGTAGTCACTTGCATACTATTACGTTGGACACATAGTCGTCACTTGCATACTATTACGTTGGACACATAGTCGTCACTTGCATACTAGCATCTTGGACACATAGTCGTCACTTGCATAATATTATCTTGGACACATAGTCGTCACTTGCTTACTAGTACGTTGGACACATATTCTTCACTTGCATACTATTACGTTGGACACATAGTCGTCAATTGCGTACTAGTACGTTGGACACATAGTCGTCACTTGCATACTATTACGTTGAACACATAGTCGTCACTTGCATACTATTACGTTGGACACATAGTCGTCAATTGCATATTATTACGTTGGACACATAGTCGTCACTTGCATACTAGTATCTTGGACACATAGTCGTCACTTGCTTACTAGTATCTTGGACACATAGTCGTCACTTGCATACTATTACGTTGGACACATATTCGTCACTTGCGTACTATTACGTTGGACACAAAGTCGTCACTTGCATACTATTACGTTGGACACATAGTCGTCACTTGCATACTACCATCTTGGACACATAGTCGTCACTTGCATAATATTATCTTGGACACATAGTCGTCACTTGCTTACTAGTACGTTGGACACATAGTCTTCACTTGCATACTATTACGTTGGACACATAGTCGTCAATTGCGTACTAGTACGTTGGACACATAGTCGTCACTTGCATACTATTACGTTGAACACATAGTCGTCACTTGCATACTATTACGTTGGACACATAGTCGTCAATTGCATATTATTACGTTGGACACATAGTCGTCACTTCCATACTAGTATCTTGGACACATAGTCGTCACTTGCTTACTAGTATCTTGGACACATAGTCGTCACTTGCATACTATTACGTTGGACACATATTCGTCACTTGCGTACTATTACGTTGGACACATAGTCGTCACTTGCATACTATTACGTTGGACACATAGTCGTCACTTGCATACTATTACGTTGGACACATAGTTGTCAATTGCATATTATTACGTTGGACACATAGTCGTCACTTGCATACTAGTATCTTGGACACATAGTCGTCACTTGCTTACTAGTATCTTGGACACATAGTCGTCACTTGCATACTATTACGTTGGACACATAGTCATCACTTGCATACTATTACGTTCGACACATAGTCATCACTTGCATGTTTGTATCTTGGAAACATAGTCGTCACTTGCTTACTAGTAAGTTGGACACATAGTCGTCACTTGCATACTATTACGTTGGACACATAGTCGTCATTTTCATACAATTACGTTGGACACATAGTCGTCACTTGCATACTATTACGTTGGACACATAGTCGTCACTTGCATACAATTACGTTGGACACATAGTCGTCACTTGCATACTATTACGTTGGACACATAGTCGTTACTTGCATACTAGTATCTTGGACACATAGTCGTCACTTGCTTACTAGTATCTTGGACACATATTCGCCACTTGCATACTATTACGTTGGACACATAGTCGTCACTTGCATACTATTACGTTGGACACATAGTCGTCACTTGCATACTATTACGTTGGACACATAGTCGTCACTTGCATACTATTACGTTGGACACATAGTCGTCACTTGCATACTAGTATCTTGGACACATAGTCGTCACTTGCTTACTAGTATCTTGGACACATACTCGCCACTTGCATACTATTACGTTGGACACATAGTCGTCACTTGCATACTATTACGTTGGACACATAGTCGTTACTTGCATACTAGTATCTTGGACACATAGTCGTCACTTGCTTACTAGTATCTTGGACACATATTCGCCACTTGCATACTATTACGTTGGACACATAGTCGTCACTTGCATACTATTACGTTGGACACATTGTCGTCACTTGCATACTATTACGTTGGACACATAGTCGTCACTTGCATACTATTACGTTGGACACATAGTCGTCACTTGCATACTATTACGTTGGACACATAGTCGTCACTTGCATACTATTACGTTGGACACATAGTCGTCACTTGCATACTAGTATCTTGGACACATAGTCGTCACTTGCTTACTAGTATCTTGGACACATAGTCGTCACTTGCATACTATTACGTTGGACACATAGTCGTCACTTGCATACTATTACGTTGGACACATAGTCGTCACTTGCATACTAGTATCTTGGACACATATTCGCCACTTGCATACTATTACGTTGGACACATAGTCGTCACTTGCATACTATTACGTTGGACACATAGTCGTCACTTGCATACTAGTATCTTGGACACATATTCGCAACTTACATACTATTACGTTGGACACATAGTCGTCACTTGCATACTATTGCGTTGGACACATAGTAGTCACTTGCATACTAGTATCTTGGACACATATTCGCCACTTGCATACTATTACGTTGGACACATAGTCGTCACTTGCATACTATTACGTTGGACACATAGTCGTCACTTGCATACTAGTATCTTGGACACATAGTCGTCAATTGCT
The DNA here is from genome assembly GCF_038502225.1 of Cherax quadricarinatus. Classification (NCBI taxonomy): domain Eukaryota; kingdom Metazoa; phylum Arthropoda; class Malacostraca; order Decapoda; family Parastacidae; genus Cherax; species Cherax quadricarinatus. Next base: position 53,707 of record NW_027195210.1, on the reverse strand, counting down.
TACTATTACGTTGGACACATAGTCGTCACTTGGATACTATTACGTTGGACACATAGTCGTCACTTGCATACTAGTATCTTGGACACATAGTCGTCAATTGCTTACTATTACGTTGGACACATAGTCGTCACTTGCATACTATTACGTTGGACACATAGTCGTCACTTGCATACTATTACGTTGGACACATAGTCGTCACTTGCATACTATTACGTTGGACACATAGTCGTCACTTGCATACTATTACGTTGGACACATAGTCGTCACTTGCATACTATTACGTTGGACACATAGTCGTCACTTGCATACTAGTATCTTGGACACATATTCGCCACTTGCATACTATTACGTTGGACACATAGTCGTCACTTGCATACTATTACGTTGGACACATAGTCGTCACTTGCATACTAGTATCTTGGACACATATTCGCCACTTGCATACTATTACGTTGGACACATAGTCGTCACTTGCATACTATTACGTTGGACACATAGTCGTCACTTGCATACTAGTATCTTGGACACATATTCGCCACTTGCATACTATTGCGTTGGACACATAGTCGTCACTTGCATACTATTACGTTGGACACATAGTCGTCACTTGCATACTAGTATCTTGGACACATAGTCGTCAATTGCTTACTATTACGTTGGACACATAGTCGTCACTTGCATACTATTACGTTGGACACATAGTCGTCACTTGCATACTAGTATCCTGGACACATAGTCGTCAATTGCTTACTATTACGTTGGACACATAGTCGTCACTTGCATAGTATTACGTTGGAACATAGTCGTCACTTGCATACTATTACGTTGGACACATAGTCGTCACTTGCATACTATTACGTTGGACACATATTCTTCACTTGCATACTATTACGTTGGACACATAGTCGTCACTTGCATACTATTACGTTGGACACATAGTCGTCACTTGCATACTATTACGTTGGACACATAGTCGTCACTTGCATACTAGTATCTTGGACACATAGTCGTCACTTGCTTACTAGTATCTTGGACACATACTCGCCACTTGCATACTATTACGTTGGACACATAGTCGTCACTTGCGTACTATTACGTTGGACACATAGTCGTCACTTACATAGTATTATCTTGGACACATACTCGTCACTTGCATACTAGTACGTTGGACACATAGTCATCACTTGCATACTATTACGTTGGACACATAGTCATCACTTGCATACTATTACGTTGGACACATAGTCATCACTTGCATACTATTACGTTGGACACATAGTCATCACTTGCATACTATTACGTTGGACAAATAGTCATCACTTGCATACTATTACGTTGGACACATAGTCATCACTTGCATACTATTACGTTGGACACATAGTCATCACTTGCATACTATTACGTTGGACACATAGTCATCACTTGCATACTATTACGTTGGACACATAGTCATCACTTGCATACTATTACGTTGGACACATAGTCATCACTTGCATACTATTACGTTGGACACATAGTCGTCAGAGAGGATAGTAGATGTCGGAATTCTTGTTTTTCCTTTCAATATTTCCTTGTCATATACTTCAAAACGCATTTCCTGATCGGCTTCAAACTATGGGGTAAACTTGTATGTCATTTTCACAAACTGCTGACGATGTTGCAGCAACAAGAATACGTCTACAAAGTAAAACCGTCACCTTCCCCACGGTCGTTAATATCTACCAGTCTTATGTACTCATTTAGAATCAGGTTCGTCTTGTTACTGGGTTGTGTAAGTGGTCATTTGCCAGTTTTTAAACTCAAATAGTAATTTCCATATGATAAATTTTGAACACCTCTGCTGATCGGTTTGAAAATGTTAATGCTGGTATATCTTACTTAAAGGAAGGTTTGGGGTTGTTGGACGGCATGGCTGCCAATTTACAAATTATATACGGTAAAAATGTGCATTGTTACTTTCCGTAATATAACTTGAGAATGTTTCTTCCTTTCATTCGCTGCCTGACCACGGTAGAGTGCGGTTGTGCTCTGCACCCCTCTGCTGTTTCAGGCGAGCTACACCAGTTCGTCAACAGTCATTGAGTAGTGAGGACGTGTGCTGCTCATTTTCCAACATGGCGCTGCATAGCAACAGGCGCATCAACACTGTTTGCGTTGAGTTGACCCGTGGGGCTGTCACGGGAGCCACGATGGATTTGTTACTACCGGCGATTATCCGTGATACCTACGGTATCGCAAATGAAGAGATATGTGGTGTAGCACTTAATGGGACGACACGGATTTTCGTTAAAATGACGTCAGCAAATGTCTACGAAGCAGTGGTGGATAAGTATCAAGAGACCATTATAGCCGTCAATTCAGCTGTATCAGTACGTCTTCATGATGTATCAAGATACTACACATGGGTAAAAATCAAGAATGTGCCTTTTGAAGCGACTGATTTTGTTATAAAAGATGAACTACGTAATTATGGTACGGTTCATATGGCCTCTGCAGGTCGGTGGGCCGCTGGACCTTATGCTGGAAGTTTGGAGGGAACATATTCAGTCAAAATGACCTTACGCCACCCCATACCGTCCTATATTATGTTGCAAGCATTTCGAACTCAAGTATATGTGACATATGCGGGGCAACGTCGTACGTGTCGGCTGTGTGGGTCGTATGACCACATAGCGGCACAGTGTGGTAAGCGTCGTGGGAATCTCCAAATATCGCAACAGCAACAACCGGAAGAAGTCGAGGAAGTTGAGGGACGAGAACAGTCTTATGCTCACCCGTCTCGACAACGGACATCTTGGAGTGAAGAGGTAGAAAAAGCGCAGGAGAATGCTTTGGAGGATGCAAAACAGCGAGAAGAATCACCGTCACTGGACATAAATAAAGTATTGGAAGAGACTCTGCCCACTATGGGGGAAGAGGATGTAGCGGCGTCTTTAGTGAAGGCACTGGATGTTTTGTTAGACGAGTCGATCGTCAACCATGTGGAGGATCCAGGTGCAATTTTGGGATCGGTTGAACATCATGGTGAGGCGACGGATGGAAGCATTGAGTCTAGTGTGTCGCATGGTATGACGGTAAATGTAGCAGAAGTGGAGGTGCATCACGATAGTACTAAAGAAATCCCAATGCAGGTGGAGGGTAGGACGCGAAAGCGAACTGCGACCCCATCAGACTCAGACGACGTGCTTACTCCTGCCCAAAGGCCAGGAAAAAAGTCTTGGGCGGATGTACAGAGGACAGGGAACAGAGAATCCACGAAACAAGGGTTTATCAAGGTGGTTCCCAAAAAAGGGGGGAGGGATAGAGGTGGTGTAAAATGTATAAGTGAAAAGTCTATACCTAGAACGAAAGGAAAACCCCATTAATTGACTTTAAGGTTTTGACAATAAATATTAACGGTTTGAGATCTGAGCGGAAGCGAAAGTGGTTTAATGAATTTTTGGTGCGTCTAGATGTGGATGTGGTATTTATCCAAGAACACAATTACAGAATTGGATATGAGTTAGAAATGGATGGTTATGATGTGTATATGGAATATGCGACGAGGTTAAAAGGAGGCGTCGCCATTCTGGTAAAGGAAAATAGCCCGTTTGTAGTACGCCATAGTGAAAGGGGGGAGGGGAGAGTGATTAGGGTGGATGGTTTATGGGGTAGAGCACACATAAGTTTTGTATGTGTATATGGGCCGGCCGAGGGAGATGTACGACTTAAAACTCATTTTGTACAAGATGTATTAGTATATTATCTACGTAGTTTACCAAATGTAGCGATAATAGGGGGCGACTGGAATTGTGTAATACGACGAAAAGATGTGGAGCCTCGAGGAGCAGGTTGTTGCTTGGGATTCCTGGGAGATTTATTGACGAGTGTGGGTTTAATGGATGTGTGTGGGGGGGGTGGCATGGTGGAGCATACTTTTATTAGACGAGATTATGCGGCGAGATTGGATAGAATGTACGTGTCTAGTGCGGTTACAGTGCGGAGAGTGAATGTGATAAATGTGGTTTTTTCGGATCATAGAGGAGTTGTAATGGATGTAGATATTGAGGGTGTGCCTAGAAGGGGTCCATCTTTTTGGAAATTAAATGTAAAGTTATTGAAGAGGGAGGAAAGTCTTTTGTCTTTTGGGCATATGTGGGAACGCCTTGTGGTTGAAGCACCTAGAGATGTGGATTTGGTTAATTGGTGGGAAACGATAGCCAAAAAGCGAATTAAGGAATATTATATTAGTCAAGGAGTGAGATATAGTCAGTTACAATACGGTTTCCAACGATATTTAGAGGGGCAGTTGCGCGACTGCTATGTACAAGCGAATGCTAATTATCCTGTTATAGAAATTGAAAGAATTAAGGAGCAACTACGAAATTTACAAAACGAAAGGTTTGATGGGGAAAGGCTTAAGGGTGGAATCGAAGAGGTTTTGTGGGGAGATCGGCCGTCGGCGTGTGTGTTGAGGAATCAACACAGACGTCGCAAAGCAATGGAGTTAATGGGGTTGAATGTTCAGGTAGGTATGCAGGGGTATAGAGTGAATCAGGAGTTGACGACGACGGAGGGTATGAGTGGGTATATAGATGCATGGGTTAAATTGAAAACGCAAAGTGTTGGAATAAGTGAAATTGCATTGCAGTCAATCGGTAGGTTTGTGCAGTGTGAGCTGGAGGAGCATGATCGTTTGATGTTGGGAGGGCCGATAACGGAGTGTGAGACTTGGGAGGCTTTATCTGGGGCGCAATTGGGTAAGGCGCCAGGAATTGATGGGTTGCCCAGCGACTTTTATCTTCAAAATTGGAACGTTTTAAAGGGGTTTTTGGTACGTTTATTCAATATAATGAAGCGGGATGGGGTTTTAGGGGAACAACAAAGGTTGGCTGTGGTCGTCCTAGTTCCTAAAGGCGAGCCATTAACGGTTAAAGATTATCGTGCAATCTCGTTATTATGTGGTGACTATAAAATTTTTGGAAGGATCTTGGCTAACAGAATAAAAAAAGTCCTGGGCAGAGTGATTGACAAGGGACAATATGGGGTGCCGGGCAGGTCTATGTATGAAGGTCACGGTATGATTAGAAGTTTTATTGAAGAAAGAGTAAGATTAGGAAAGGGGGGGGTATTGGCTATAGATTGGGAGGCGGCATATGATAGTGTGGAACGGGAGACGTTATGGAAGATCATGAGATGGCAGGGGTTTGGTGCGGAAATTATATCATGGGCCAAATTAATGTATCAGGAGGCAACCTTGCGTGTGCAGGTGAATGGGAGGTTGGGAGATCGAATTCAGATGGGAAGGGGTTTGCGTCAAGGTTGTCCCCTTTCACAAATTTTTTTTGCTTGTTTTCAAGATCCCTTTTATAGAGGGATAAGGGTTTTATTGGAAGCAAAGGGGATGGGTAATGTAAGGGATGGGGGAGCGGGCATTGTTGGATATGTCGACGATACGACGATTTTGGTGAGAGAAAACATGGATTTGATTCGGGTAGAAACGTTAGTGAAAGTTTTTGAAAAGGCTACTGGCATGACGATCAACATGGGGAAAACAAAGTATATGAATCTTGGAAAAGGGTCACGTGAGGACGGAATGGTTGCTGAAAGGTGGAAAAGGGTGGACCAAATAAAGATATGTGGGATCGTTTATGTAAATGATTTCAAGTTAGCACAGCAAATAAATTCCGTGCGTATCGTTGACAGTGTTCTGAAGCGCCTCAGTGGTTTAAGAGCTGCTAATTTAAGTTTGCAACAAAGGGTGATTACAACGAATGTGCTATTATATAGTAAACTATGGCATGTTACGGTAATATTTCCGATACTTCGTTGTGAGTTAAAAAGGCTACAAAAAAGTGTTTTTAGATTCATTTGGGGAACAGGGAGCGAATGGTTAAGTAGAGCGGTTGTCACACTCCCGGTTGGCCGTGGAGGGCTGGGTCTTATAGATGTCGAAAAGAGGATAATAAGTATGTATTTAAAACATAGTTATAAGCGGGAGGGAGGGGTGAAAGGAGACGGTCTTCATAGGATACATCAGGATATGCGACGGTGGTGGGGGGGTAGGGAGTTCATGATAGGTGAGGCAATGTTACGGGTATTTATAAACGTGAGGGATCCTTTACATATTAAATTGAGAAATCTTGATAGGGCAGATGGTAAGGCTTTGGTAGCGGCGGTAGAAGGAGTATATCCGATGTATGATTGGCGTAATATTTGGGGGCGTTTAAACAAATTGCGTTTAAAACCTAAAGTCAGAGAAGTTATGTATAGATTTTTACATGGAATATTGCCGTCAGGAATGGTTTTATTCTATAAGAGAATACGAGAGGATGGGGAATGCAAGGATTGTGGAGGATTGGCGACTATTTATCATACGGTGTATTTTTGCGATTGTATTGAACTTATAAGGGTTTGGATGGGTAAGGTTTTAAGGTTAGTGGGGGGAGGGGGGTTGCAGGTCTTGAGGGTTTTAAGTTTAGATATAACTGGGGTGAATAAAAGGGTTGAGAATGCGATTGGGTATATGATTACGGATTATATATACATGATGTGGGCTATGAGGGAGGCGGACGTGCGTGCAAGAATTAATGCGTTGGCAGCAACTTTTTATAGGACACAGTGTAGGAATAAAGGGGTGTATGGAGGGAGATGGGAGAGAGATTTTAGTGAGGGTTATCGAAATTTCACATTAAGGGATTTATGGGATTTGCAAAATGGGTAAGGGGACACAACGGGCTATTTTCCTAGACTTGGGTGTGAGCATGGAGTGCTGTTTATAAGGATGTATAATTGAGTTTTGATATCTATGGGCAATATGGTTATTGCCCCGAGGGTTTCAGGAACTAAAAAGTTATTATTTAGAAATGTGTTGTACTACGATTGCATATTATCATTTATCATGCATAAATCATTTCAAGGACTTTATGATGAAAATTTTCAATGACTCAAATATGTTATAGGTGTCTTTAATGATTTTGATTCAAGTGTAATGTTTATAAAAAAAAAAAAAAAAAAAAAAAAAAAAAAAAAAAAAAAAAAAAAAAAAAAAAAGTTTTTCCTAGCATAAGCTACTGGTTCTTATTTTGTTATATTTTATGCTGTGTTAGTGTGCTTTTCAGTAATATTATATTACATGTAACTACTTGCATCATTTTTTCTTAGTTCCGCTGAGATGTAAAATTTCACATCGTAGTTTTGTTTTGTTATATTGGATGTTTTTATTGTGACTTTTAGTATTATCCCGTTTCCTTCTTTGTATCCTAAATACCTATGTATGTTAAGATCTTGTGATAATCGCCTAAATTAATGTTTGAGTATCGTGGTGCTCTGTTAAGCACCTGAGATCTTAGATTTAGTCTCTCATACGTGTGTGTTGACAGGCAGAAACCTCACCTATGTGTGCTTGTGTATGTGTGTCATTGTGCGTGTTTAGTTTTTTTTTTATATCTCTTCTTTTATTGTACAATCTTTATAATTTCCAGTGTTTGATGTTTTGTATAAGTAACCTTGTTAGAGATGTTCTTTAACAAATAAAACAATATCACTGTAATGTATAGTGTTGAGTGTGAGTGTATATTCACTGTAATATACGGTGTGTTGTGTGTGAGAGTGTATTACCATTGTAATATACAGTGTGTTGAGTGTGTGCTGTATGGTATCAATATTACCACTGTGCAGTATGGTATCAATATTACCACTGTGCAGTATGGTATCAATATTACCACTGTGCAGTATGGTATCAATATTACCACTGTGCAGTATGGTATCAATATTACCACTGTGCAGTATGGTATCAATATTACCACTGTGCAGTATGGTATCAATATTACCACTGTGCAGTATGGTATCAATATTACCCCTGTGCAGTATGGTATCAATATTACCACTGTGCAGTATGGTATCAATATTACCACTGTGCAGTATGGTATCAATATTACCACTGTGCAGTATGGTATCAATATTACCACTGTGCAGTATGGTATCAATATTACCACTGTGCAGTATGGTATCAATATTACCACTGTGCAGTATGGTATCAATATTACCACTGTGCAGTATGGTATCAATATTACCACTGTGCAGTATGGTATCAATATTAGGTTTCGGGTTAAGTGAAATTCTAGTGCAGTAAGCTTTTGTCGTGTATCTTTTAATATATTTCTGCTATTTGTATCGCACTGTTTTAAATAAAATATAAAAAAAAAAAAAAAACCTGTTTATGGTGTTGATCTACAACTTCAAGTCATTTTGAGCGTGATAAGCTGTTTGGCTTCTTAAATGTATTGAGCCAGAGTTCGTGAGCTTCTAGAATCTAGACGATGTTGAGCTTCAGCTCCTGGACTTCTTGAGAAGCCTAAATTACAACTCCAGAATCTCTTCACGTAATTAAACTGCTGCTCCTTTGTTTATGTAGGGTTTTTTTAATGGTCTCTTGCTTGCATTGAGGTAAAAGGGGCTCAAGTAATACGAATTACTCGAGAGAGCCAGGATTGAACACCAAAATCCACTTACTGGATAATATGTTGAGGATGTTCATAATATTCTTGGATTTTTTTATCATTATTCTCTAGGGAGGATAACTTAAGTTTAATTCTGGTTCATTACAGACGGACTATTATTAATTTATACAATGGGTACAGCTAATACACAACTGTTATAAGGGAATATTGACCAAAAAGGCACAATACCGTGACTGAAACAATTCACAAATAACCCGCACATAGGAGAGAGGAGCTTATGACGACGTTTCGGTTGTGACTTGTAAATGGTCCAAGTCGGACCGAAATTTCGTCATAAGCTTCTCTCTCTCTCTCTCTCTCTCTCTCTCTCTCTCTCTCTCTCTCTCTCTCTCCTATGTGCGGGTTATGTATTATAAATGAATATTGAAAGTAAATTACACAGATGTAACCTCCTCTCACTCTCACTTATCTTCCTCCTTCTCTCCATATTACCATGCCTTCCTCCTTTCTCACCCTTCCACCTTACATTCTTTATCTCCTTCTCTCTCTCATAACCAGGCACGCGTCGACCTATATTCGTTAGCTCTGTGGGGATGAGTCTAAGCACTTTCCCCTCACCCCCTGACCCCACACCATGACCCCTCACCCCCCTGACCCCACAGCTAGTACCAGCCCACCCAGTGCGCCTCTTCACATCCCTTCCACCTCCTGAGAAAGAAGGTACTGGCTATGTATCTTCGGTGATTCAGTTTCTAGTGAAATTGTAGAGAGGCGCGGCTGCCACTCTAACATTATCATAGAGACTTGGTACCCTGAAATGTAATCATTTAGATAAAGGCTCTTCAGAGTGGTCAGAATCGACCCCTGAAGGTCGTTGGTACTAATGGAGGGGTCGATAAATAACTGGGGATCAATTGGGGGAGGGAGAAGGGTCATTACATAGTTGAAGTCATGCAAATGCAATTCTAACTACGGAGACGGACATACTAAACCTGGAAGAGCCTGGTAACTTACAAACCATACCACGGGTGGGGTTTGATCCCGCGGTCAGAGAGTCTCAAAACTCCAGTTTTGAGATTCTCTGACCGCGGGATCAAACCCCCACCCGTGGTATGGTTTGTTTGCAATCGTGTCATTACGATTTCGTGAGTCTGGTGACTTACCAACCAATTATCAGTGCCTTTATTGGCGCTCCTTTGATACATTCTTCCCATTAATGATATTAACAGTTTCAGTAAAAAAGGTTATGTTAAATCTCATATTTTTCATAATTTAAATCTTACCTATTTTTTATAGTTTTTGTTATTATTATTATTATTATTATTATTATTTTCTTCGTGGTACTATTATTTAAAGTACTATTTATTAAATAATTTCCATATAATAAATGTTTGGTGGTCGATGAACATTCTGAAACTTCATGAAGTGGTCGATGAGCTGAAGAGTTAGGGAACTTCAGGGTTCTAGAGTCACCTCCACCACACCGTAAACGAAATGACGTGACAGAAACACACGACGAAAGTCAAAACCTTAGTTTTACCAAGTCATTGCCGAGTCTTTATCAGGAGCGAAACGTTGTCTATAACAAAAGTTTGGTCTGTTCCAAGAAACTTTCTACCATTCTGAGGGAAATACCAAATTACCTCAATAATAGTGAAGAGGTATCTGAAACTATCTCAACTATACACCGAATACTGAACTGTAACCTACAGTGTCCTGAGCTTGATAAGTAGCACATTCAGCTCACATACTGAGGCTTGAGGGTCGATGCCAGGTATGGGTGGAAACAATAGGACGTGTTTCCTTAAGGCACTTCCTGTCCATTTTCACCATTCAGTAAATTAAGAACTTGGGTGTTAGTTGACTGGTGTGGGTCGCATGCTGACCTAATTTGCCAGAAATGCCTAACATGCATCTTTCTGTATAAGAGTATGTCATTTCTGTCAGCTAGGCTTGTATACCTTGTACATGTAGAAATAATGATTATTATTGTTAGTGTTATTATTATTACCAACTTAACAACGGTAATGATATTTGGAAACTTTGGGATTGTTTGCTGGTAGTGCAGTGGGTAGAGCATTACCTACTCGAGGAGAGTATATGGTAATGCATAAACTGATTGTAAATCTTAACTCTGTCTTCTGACTTAATATTTATTATGACCCCTGCAATGTTGTCCTCAGTACTGCCGCTCACAGGATGAGGTGCGGGTGAACAATACATAGAATTCTATGTTCTGTGTGTTGTGCGGGTGCACAACACATAGAACATAAAGGTTATGTTTTTCTGCTTTTCAGAGTCCACAAATATTTACATACAAACCAATCTCTCTCACTCACACATTAATGAGGTAGCATATAGTGTATACCTGGCTGGGGCGGAGGTGAAGACGAACACGGTGTTTAACGTGACAAATGACGCTGGGGAGGGAGGGAGGCAAGGTGGAATTTTCTTTTGAGGAGATACCGACTTGAAATTGGTGGTAGTGTGGTGGTGCTGGTGGTGGTTGTGAAGGTGATGGTGGTGATAGTTGTGGTGATGGTGGTGATGCTAGTGATGTTAGTGATAGTGGTGATAGCACTGGTAATAATGATAGCGGTGACGATAGTTATGAAAAAGCGTCCGCCAGAATAGTCTTATCCGGCTATGTGGCGAATAGAGATTGTAGGGTCGCAGCTTGAGACTCCACCTCATCAGTCGGGTATAATGTTTCTTCATGGTATTGAGATATACGAGGGTTGTGATCACTGTAGACAGTGACCACATGAGATGACTGCCTCAAGACGTGAAAATGCTCCAGCGCAAGTATCAGGGGTAGAGCTTCTTTCTCAGTGAGTGAATTGGCCCGTTGATGGGCCTGATACCTGGCTGAATGATATGCCACAGGCTGCAAACATTCCTCCTCGGACGCTTGTAGTATTACTGCCCCGACCCCCTGACTCACAGGCATCAACCTGAAACACAAAAGGTTTTGAAAAGTCGTGAGACAGGAGAATAAGTGCAGTACACAAAAGATGATTAAATGTCTTTTGGCGATCTGGGGGTCCAACAAAACACTTATTTTTATTATTGGTAAGTGAGGTTGTGGGGGTTGGGAACTACTATGCAAAGTTCCTACAAAAGCGCCTGTAGAAATATATCACTCTCAAAATATTTTGTAGGGAATTCTTATCACGAGGAACTGGGTAATTTTTAATACCTAAGACTTTAGCAAATACAAGGGCCACTTTACTACTTTCTACCTCATGGCCCATGAAAGTAATAGTAGACTGACCAAAAAATGATTTATATAGGTTAACTGTTAGTTGAAAGTTTCTGAACCTCTCAAAGATAGCTTTAAGACAGGAAACATATTAATTCCACGTATCACAAACTACTACTATATCGTCCGGATAAGCTTTCGTGCCTTCAAGTCCTTTAATAGCCTGATGGACCAGCTTTTGGAATGTGACAGGTGAGTTTCGCATTTCAAATGGGGTCACGGTATATTGATAATGTCTTCCTGGAATTATGAAGGCAGAAATCTCCTTCACTTTACCTGTTAAAGGGTACCCGATAGTAACCTTTAAGGAGGTCTACTTTAGAAACAAAAGGGGTCTTACCCACAAAGTTCACTATATTGTCCAAATGTAACAAAGGATAAGCATTTGGAACGGTGACCACATTTCCCTTACGGTAGTAGGTACACATTCGGAATCCTCCATCAGACTTCTTAACAAGGATGCATGGTGAAGTCCGCAGACTGGACCCCTCCTCCACCAGTCCATGTTCTAACAAAAATGTCACCTGCTGTTCAGGTAGCCTCTGTTTTCCAGGATTAGTTCTGTAGGGTTGCTCCAGTGTTAGCCCTCCCATATTACGAAGGAACCGAAACTGAGATCGGCGATTAAACCTCAGTTTGGTACTCCATGTTACTCGCTTCAACCTTTAATTTGTTGGAAATACTTTCACGAAGCTGTGCAGGAGTAAGAGTTTGTTGATATTCTATACCAATGGAACGAGCAGTTCACCAGCAGCGCTATAGAAATGGTCTGGGCAAATTTTGTTGAGTATACTCAGACCCCAGTCGCCTAACAGGTGTTGGTAGCATTACCCACTATAATAAAACGCTATTTACAATGCACGTAACACCCAGCAATAACACAGTTCAACCTGCAGGATATACACAAAAGCAAGGCTAGCACGCACTGGTGATAGCAATATGCATCTCCCTGACACAGCTCCTATATTACGAACACAGGTTAGAATGACCTGCACACCTTGTCATAATGGGATAAATAGAGGAGCAAGCAAAATACTCTGTTTACAGTATGTACAATAATGTAAAGCAAGTGTACTACACAGTAATCAAAGGAAGCAAAGAGCAAAACCCAGACAAAACACCGTGGTGATCATCATGATCATGAGAATGGTGGTGATGGTGAGAATGATGATTGGAATGTTGGTGGGAATGATAGTGAAAATAATGATATTGGTGGGATATTGGTGGTGGGAATGTTGGGAATGTTTCCTATGGTGGGATTCCTGATAATGGGAATGGTGGTGATTGTTTGAATGGTGATGGAGGAGATTTTGGTAATGGTGATAACGAGGGAAAAAACTGGAAATACTGATGATGGTGGACATGCGATGATGATGGGAATGTTGGTGACAGCGGAAATGGTAATGATAATGGGAATGCGGTGATAGTGGAATGGTGGTGGTGATGATGGTGGGAATGGTGATGAGTGGGAATAGGGATGCTAGAGGTAATGAAAGTAACAGTGGGAATGGTGATGGTGGGAATGGTGGTGATGGGGAAAGGTGGTGATGTTGGGAATGGTGATGATAATGTTGTGAAAAATTATTATTATTATTATTATTATTATTATTATTATCAAATCACTTGCAGGAAGTTTATAGGACATTACCTGAATTATTACCTGCAAGCAATTTGGGTGAGGTAAGTGGGACTTAAATCACAGTACGTCACCGAACCGCAACTCCTTCGACTGTCCACTTTCTCTCCACTTTCACAAAAAGCTAGACTTGACATTAAATTAATGATTATAAAGATAAAATCAGCTACTCTGGTACATTGAAGTATAGTGGATGTATGGCATTTTGGTTTACTTGCTGGGAACAACAAATATAATTGTTATTAACACTTAATATTTAATTACTGGAGGACACTTATTGTTGATGGAACACACCCTAACACTACCCCAACAGACAGGATTTACGAAGGCCAACGCAAAACCTATTGTACATTATGGGTAATCGTCACTTAGCTAAGGTGTGTTGTTGGGAAGGATTCATTCAAGTCCTCTGTTTTCGTCCTCCACACACAATTCTTGAGGTCCCGCAAATTTCCTGTCCCAGTTTTTCAGCAGGAACGTGTCAGCAATTTTTAAATAACGAATTGAGGCCGACATACACCAATTTGGCCTCGGAAGACCGAATTATCGGCAGAAGTTCCCACGATAACCAGTGTTCACACATTCAAAATGGCTTCTCCTAAAGCGTCCCTTCTGACTGTTCCCGCACCCTTCACTTAAAATTTCTCGAAGGGTCCAAATAGCATCACATTTCAATACGCATTTACTATATTATGAATTTTTTTCTACATTTAGTAAATTACGTAAAAAAATTCCACAAGTGCGAAGGGTTGTGATGAGGATGGTGGTGATGGTGGGGATGATGATAGTGGTGGAAATATGGTGACTCTGATGGGGCGAATGATGGAGATGGAACAAATGTTGGGACTGGAGAAGGTGGTGATGGTGATGATGGTGAAGGTGGTGATGGTGATGGTGATAGGCACTCTGATGGTAGGGACGGTGATGACGGTGATAGTGGGAATGGTGGTGATGAAATGCTTGGGATGGTGGTGATGGTGGGGATGGTGAGGATAGTAATGTTGGGAGTGAGACATTCTTGTCTCAAATGAAAACACTGATAAGAGAACGTAAGTTATTACGTCTTAGTAATAACGTCAAGACTCATTTTTTTTTTCCATTTTTGAAAACAGATGTTCCATAACCATTTACAAAGTTTGACGAAATCACATACTCTCTATTGCAGGAAAGACCCACACAGCCCCCGGTCCTCTATATTCTCGGACTAACGGCCGTAGTCATAGAAAAACTCGGCTTGTTTCAGTAACTGCGGGATACAAGATAGGCATCCCCAAGTTTCCCACACCCCAGCCCCTGTACCTCAGTCCCCCCACACCCCAGCCCCTGTACCTCAGTGTTCCCCACACCCCAGCCCCTGTACCTCAGTGTTCCCCACGCCCCAGCCCCTGTACCTCAGTGTCCCCCACACCCCAGCCCCTGTACCTCAGTGTTCCCCAAGCCCCAGTCACTGTACCTCACTGTTCCCCACACCCCAGCCCCTGTACCTCAGTGTTGCCCACCCCCCAGCCCCTGTACCTCAGTGTCCCCCACACCCCAGCCCCTGTACCTCAGTGTTCCCCAAGCCCCAGTCTCTGTACCTCACTGTTCCCCACACCCCAGCCCCTGTACCTCAGTGCCTCCACACCCCAGCCCCTGTACCTCAGTGTTCCCCACCCCCCAGCCCCAGTACCTCAGTGTTCCCCACGCCCCAGCCCCTGTACCTCAGTGTCCCCGACACCCCAGCCCCTGTAACTCAGTGTTCCCCAAGCCCCAGTCTCTGTACCTCACTGTTCCCCACACCCCAGCCCCTGTACCTCAGTGTTCCCCACACCCCAGCCCCTGTACCTCAGTGTTCCCCACACCCAAGCCGCTGTATCTCAGTGTCCCCCACACCCCAGCCCCTGTACCTCATTGTTCCCCACACCCCAGCCCCTGTACCTCAGTGTCCCCCACACCCCAGCCCCTGTACCTCAGTGTTCCCCACACCCCAGCCCCTGTACCTAAGTGTTCCCAACACCCCAGCCCCTGTACATCAGTGCCCCCCACACCCCAGCCCCTATACATCAGGACTCAAGAAATCGTAATGACACGATTGCAAACAAACCATACCCCCGGCCGGGATTGAACCCGCGGTCATAGAGTCTCAAAACTCCAGACCGTCGCGTTAGCCACTAGACCAGCTAGCCACAATAAGATTCATCCAACTAGGTATATTTCTACACCATAGAAAGGTTAGCACAGGCACCACTGTGACCACAAATGCAGGTTTTTACAGACGAATCTCCAGCTAGCGTGGCCGTGACGAACTCTAGCTCAAGTCCCTTCACTGCCGTCAACATGACTCAAGAAATCGTAATGACACGATTGCAAACAAACCATACCCCCGGCCGGGATTGAACCCGCTGTCATAGTCTCAAAACTCCAGCCCGTCGCGTTAGCCGCTAGACCAGCTTTGAGACTCTATGACCGCGGGTTCAATCCCAGCCGGGGGTATGGTTTTCCCTATACATCAGTGTTTTCCACACACCAGCCCCTGTTCCTCAGTGCTCCCCACACCCCAGCCCCTGAACCTCTGTGTTACCCACACCCCAGCCCCTGAACCTCAATATTCCCCACACCCCAGCCACTGAACCTCAGTGTTCCGCACACCCCAGCCCCTGAACCTCAGTGTACCCCACACCCCAGCCCCTGTAACTCAGTGTTCCCCACACCCCAGCCCCTGAGCCTCAGTGTTCCCCACACCCCAGCCCCTGAAACTCAATGTTCCCCAAACACCAGCCCCTGTACCTAAGTGTTCCCCACACCCCAGTCCTTGTACCTCATTGTTTCCCACACCCCAGGACCTGTACCTCAGTGTTCCCCACACCCCAGCCCCTGTAACTCAGTGTTCCCCACACCCCAGCCCATGTACCTCAGTGTTCTCCACACCCCAGCTCCTGAACCTCAATGCTACCCACACCCCAGCCCCTGTACCTCAGTGTTCCCCACATTCCAGCCCCTGTACCTCAGTGTTCCCCACACCCCAGCCCCTGTACCTCAATGTTCCCTACACCCCAGCCCCTGTACCTCAGTGTTCACCACACCCCAGCCAAGCCCCTGTACCACAATGTTCCACACACCGCAGCCCCTGTACCTCAATGTTCCCCACACCCCAGCCACTGTACCTCAGTGTTAACCACACCCCAGTCAAGCCTCTGTAACACAATGTTCCCCACACCCCAGCCCCTGTACGTCAATGTTCTCCACACCCCAGCCTCTGTACCACAATGTTCCCCACACCCCAGCCCCTGTACCTCAATGTTCCCGCACACCCAAGCCCCTGTACCTCAATGATCCCCACACCTCAGCCAAGCCTCTGTAACACAATGTTCCCCACACCCCAACCCATGTACCACAAAGTTCCCCACACCCCAGCCCCTGTACCTCAATGTTCCCTACACCCCAGCCCCTGTACCTCAGTGTTCACCACACCCCAGCCAAGCCCCTGTACCACAATGTTCCACACACCGCAGCCCCTGTACCTCAATGTTCCCCACACCCCAGCCACTGTACCTCAATGTTAACCACACCCCAGTCAAGCCTCTGTAACACAATGTTCCCCACACCCCAGCCCCTGTACGTCAATGTTCTCCACACCCCAGCCTCTGTACCACAATGTTCACCACACCCCAGCCCCTGTACCTCAATGTTCCCGCACACCCAAGCCCCTGTACCTCAATGATCCCCACACCCCAGCCAAGCCTCTGTAACACAATGTTCCCCACATCCCAGCCAAGCCCCTCTACCACAATGTTTCCCACACCCCGGCCCCTGTACCACAATGTTCCCCTCACCCTCAGCCCCTGTACCACAATGTTCCCCACACCCCAGCCCCTGTACCTTATTTTTCCCTACACCCCAGCCAAGCCTCTGTAACACAATGTTCCCACACACCCCAGTCAAGCCCCTGTACCACAATGTTCCCACACCCCAGCCACTGTACGTCAGTGTTCCCCACACCCCAGCCCCTGTACCTCAATGTTCACCACACCCCAGCCCCTGTAACTCAATGTTCCCCACACCCCAGTCAAGCATCTGTAACACAATGTTCCCCACACCCCAGCCCCTGTACCTCAGTGTTCTCCACACACCAGCCCCTGTACCTCAGTGTTCCCCACACCCCAGCCCCTAAACCTCGGTGTTTCCCACACCCCAGCCCCTGAACCTCAGTGTTCCCCTCACCCAAGCCCCTGAACCTCAATGTTCCCCACACCCCAGCCCCTGAACCTCAGTGTTTCCCATATATATATATATATATATATATATATATATATATATATATATATATATATATATATATATATATATATATATATTTGTATGATAAAAAATATATAGGGAAGTACCACCTCTATAGCTGGAATGGGGACCCTCATCCTCAAAGAAGACAATAAACGTACCTCAGGGAAAACTCAAGGTTCTCCCTGGAGCTGTTTGAATATTTTCTTCTCCTACCACCCCCTGTATATTTTTTATTCTATGTGAGCATTTATTAATAAACAAAGTACATTTACAGAAAAAAAACATAAACATGGATACAATGGCACAATGTATCAAAGATCATGAATTTCCTCCAGCTCCTCCGAGGCTGGACGTGAGCCAAGTATGCAGCAAGCATTTCCCCTCTGGATGGCGACGCTGAGGCGCTGGAACATGAAAGTGGCTGCCCTTGGGTCCCTGGTGGTGTCGATGAGTCTGGAACCCAATTCTTTAAGGAAACGTGTGGCATTTTTTCCCCATGATCCCAAGGTCTCTGATCCCACTGGGACAAATTGATACTTTTGGCTAATGTCCCTGTACTTGCTGATCTTGTACTCCTCCCTGTGGTCAGCAGCTCCTCCCTGTCGCCCCATACTGTGATGTATATAGGTGTCAGCCAGTGTGGACACACAGGTATAGTCCCATGCTAAGAGCCTGCCATTCTTCCAAGGATAGATGGTGATCCCGTCGGGGCGGTTTCCTGGGTTGTGGGTATTGTTTGCTGCAAGTGATCGTGGCTCCCTCTCGGCAGGGCATCCAGCTGTAGCAAGGGTTCTCTTAATGATGTCGTTGACCTCACTGTGTCTTGCATGCCAGCCCTTGGTTTTGGAACAGTTAAGACCATGTAGACCGTATTGGTCTGCTTGCACTTCACCGCAAATACACATATATTCTGTGTGAATTGGGGCAACAAGGCGCAGAGCCACTGCAATACGGAGGGTCTTAGGGTCGAGTCGCGTTCCCATTGCCGATATGGGAACTGTTTGGAGGAAGTCCCCGGAGTGAGGTGCACTCACAGCCTGGAGATGGGCAATCTCCCTATCTGATGTTACAGCCCTGAGCATGTTGGCAAGCACCTTTTCAGCAAATGGGCCATCCCAGCTTGACTGTTTGTGAGCCAGTGCTGCACTAGGGTTTGGTGCTGGAGCAGCAAGAGTCTCCCATTCGGTGATGGCACTGGCATAGCTAGGGTCTTCTATTCCTGCTGAGTCACTGAGGGTGTCAGGAAGAATTTGTCTTATCAACTCGTTTGATGCAATGGAAGAGGATAGGAAAGCTGGTAGAGCAATCTGGGAGGATCTGCTTACTCCTAGCCCTCCAAGCCCGACCGGAAGTGAGGCTTGCAACCACTGTCCATCGTCAAGGGAAAGATTCATATATATATATATATATATATATATATATATATATATATATATATATATATATATATATATATATATATATATATATATATATATATATATATATATGCAAAACAACCACTCTGAAAGAATAGAGAAATTCCAAGCGCTTTCGTGACTACTCACATTATCAAGGAACTATGAAAGTAAAGCATCCAAGGAAGTTATATAAGGGGTCTGGCCAGCACCTCACTATCAGATCCCACAACGGTTAAACACCTGACACGCGCCGACCCAACGTGGATAGGTCCTTTGCACAACTCACCCACAAACTATTCTACCCAAGAAAATTTAAAAATTATTATTTGTCCAGTGTATTATTAAATTCTTCCCAAATTCTATTAATTATAAATGGATCTAATTTATATAAACCAAAGGAAATATTCATTTTTTTATCACACTGGCCGATTCCCACCAAGGCAGGGTGGCCCGAAAAAGAAAAACTTTCGCCATCATTCACTCCATCACTGTCTTGCCAGAAGGGTGCTTTACACTACAGTTTTTAAACTGCAACATTAACACCCTTCCTTCAGAGTGCAGGCACTGTACTTCCCATCTCCAGGACTCAAGTCCGGCCTGCCGGTTTCCCTGAACCCCTTCATAAATGTTACTTTGCTCACACTCCAACAACACGTCAATTATTAAAAACCATTTGTCTCCATTCACTCCTATCAAACACGCTCACGCATGCCTGCTGGAAGTCCAAGCCCCTCACACACAAAACCTCCTTTACCACCTCCCTCCAACCTTTCCTAGGCCGACCCCTACCCCGCCTTCCTTCCACTACAGACTGATACACTCTTGAAGTTATTCTGTTTCGCTCCATTCTCTCCACATGTCCGAACCACCTCAACAACCCTTCCTCAGCCCTCTGGACAACAGTTTTGGTAATCCCGCACCTCCTCCTAACTTCCAAACTACGAATTCTCTGCATTATATTCACACCACACATTGCTCTCAGACATGACATCTCCACTGCTTCCAGCCTTCTCCTCGCTGCAACATTCATCACCCATGCTTCACAACCATATAAGAGCGTTGGTAAAACTATACTCTCATACATTCCCCTCTTTGCCTCCAAGGACAAAGTTCTTTGTCTCCACAGACTCCTAAGTGCACCGCTCACCCTTTTCCCCTCATCAATTCTATGATTTACCTCACCTTTCATAGACCCATCCGCTGACACGTCCACTCCCAAATATTTGAATACATTCACCTCCTCCATACTCTCTCCCTCCAATCTGATATCCAGTCTTTCATCACCTAATCTTTTTGTTATCCTCATAACCTTACTCTTTCCTGTATTCACTTTCAATTTTCTTCTTTTGCACACTCTACCAAATTCATCCACCAATCTCTGCAACTTCTCTTCAGAATCTCCCAAGAGCACAGTGTCATCAGCAAAGAGCAATTGTGACAACTCCCACTTTATGTGTGATTCTTTATCTTTTAACTCCACGCCTCTTGCCAAGACCCTCGCATTTACTTCTCTTACAACCCCATCTATAAATATATTAAACAACCACGGTGACATCACACATCCTTGTCTAAGGCCTACTTTTACTGGGAAATAATTTCCCTCTTTCCTACATACTCTAACTTGAGCCTCACTATTCTCGTAAAAACTCTTCACTGCTTTCAGTAACCTACCTCCTACACCATACACCAGCAACATCTGCCACATTGCCCCCCTATCCACCCTGTCATACGCCTTTTCCAAATCCATAAATGCCACAAAGACCTCTTTAGCCTTATCTAAATACTGTTCACTTATATGTTTCACTGTAAACACCTGGTCCACACACCCCCTACCTTTCCTAAAGCCTCCTTGTTCATCTGCTATCCTATTCTCCGTCTTACTCTTTCAATAATAACTCTACCATACACTTTGCCAGGTATACTCAACAGACTTATCCCCCTATAATTTTTGCACTCTCTTTTATCTCCTTTGCCTTTATACAAAGGAACTATGCATGCTCTCTGCCAATCCCTAGGTACCTTACCCTCTTCCATACATTTATTAAATAATTGCACCAACCACTCCAAAACTATATCCCCACCTGCTTTTAACATTTCTATCTTTATCCCATCAATCCCGGCTGTCTTACCCCCTTTCATTTTACCTACTGCCTCACGAACTTCCCCCACACTCACAACTGGCTCTTCCTCACTCCTACAAGATGTTGTTCCTCCTTGCCCTATACACGAAATCACAGCTTCCCTATCTTCATCAACATTTAACAATTCCTCAAAATATTCCCTCCATCTTCCCAATACCTCTAACTCTCCATTTAATAACTCTCCTCTCCTATTTTTAACTGACAAATCCATTTGTTCTCTAGGCATTCTTAACTTGTTAATCTCACTCCAAAACTTTTTCTTATTTTCAACAAAATTTGTTGATAACATCTCACCCACTCTCTCATTTGCTCTCTTTTTACATTGCTTCACCACTCTCTTAACCTCTCTCTTTTTCTCCATATACTCTTCCCTCCTTTCATCACTTCTACTGTGTAAAAATATTCATATTGTCAAAACTGCTTTTTATGAAACAAGATTCAATTATATTCCTGTCGACCATGGACTTGCTTGATACTACTTTCTCAACTTTTTGGAAAATCAATTGGATGGTTAAAATCTCTTACTTGAATAAATAGAGCATTGGAATCTTGTCCAGTTCTAATGCTATATTTATGTTGTTTTAATCTTAGTTCAAGATTTTTACCAGTTTGACCGTAATAAACTTTATCGCAAATTTTACAAGGAATCTTATAGACACATCCATCAGCATTTTGGGGGGAATTCTTTATCAAAAGTTTCTTTTACTGTATCAAGATTTTTGAATACAACTTTAATATTAAAAGTCTTAAGAAGAGATGGCATATCAACCAAGTTTTCATGGTAAGGGAGAACCAACATATTTTTAGTGAATAAGGCTGGTTGTCCCTTTTTGGATTGTAAAAAGTATTTCTAGCAACTTTAAAAGATTTATCAATTACATTTCTTGGGTATTTTAAATCATTACCTATTTCATAAATTTTGGATATTTCCTCATCTATGAACTCAGGACTACAAATTCGTAAAGCTCTCAAAAACATTGATGAGAAAACAGACAGTTTGACTCTATCTTGATGCGAGGAATAATAGTGGACATAGGAACAGTTATTTGTAGGTTTTCTGTAAATTTTAAATTTGAATTCATTATTACCCTTAATAATTAAAACATCTAGAAAAGGCAATGAGTTATTTTCTTCAAACTCAACAGTAAAGTTTATAGAATGGGCTAAGCTATTTAATTTTCCAAGGAAATGGTGTATATTTTTGGGCATAAGACACAAAATATCATCAACATATCTGAACCATTTAGCTCTATTAGGGAGGATTGTGTTAAGTAACCTTGTTTCAAAAAATTCCATTATTTTTCATAATACACACTCATTGAATTAGACATTGTACATGTCATTTCAGTACGTGTCAGCTTTAATAGCCTAGTTGATCAAGGCTTATTACCCGGAAGAACGGCCTGTGCACTAACTGTAATTCAAAGGAGTTATCAAAGCTGAATTATCAATTAGATGAAATTAAAATTAAAGTTAACTACAGTTCATTTGATCCTTGAGAGTAATTATAAAATACTGTATTATAAAAGATATGTATATTTGACGTTAACATAATGCAGGTTAATGTTTCATATATATATATATATATATATATATATATATATATATATATATATATATATATATATATATATATATATATATATATATATATATATATATCAATAACAAAACTGCGACTAGTCAAGGACTCGAACCCATGCTGCTGAGCCTGAACAATTTTTCGAGTCTTGAAAATCGGGCTCGAGCTTTGCGATGGCCATTCAAGCATTGGGCAGCAGTCGTCCATACAGCACTATACGACAAAGCACAGGAGTTTACAGCTCTTTTGGGTAATGACGACTTCACTAATTATGACGTTGTGAAAGCAGCTGTACTCGGCGCCTGTATTTGACGCGTTCCCGTCAAATATAGGCGAGAATTTAAATTGAGAAAGTGTCAGTTGGATCAATCTTATGTTGACTTTGTTCGTGGGCAGTCTAATACTTTTACCAAGTGGTGCAAAGCCACTGTTACTAATTTTAGTGGGTTAGTGTAAGTGGCGTTGTTTGACAACCGATTAGAATCGGAGGTCCGTCCACGACGATCTCTGTGCATACCAGGCTGCAGGGAAGAAAAGTTACAGGACTGCTCGGACAAGGAGCGGTTGGCCTCAGATGTGTCAGCAATCCTAGCTGCCTCCAATGCAGTTACCACTGAATGGTCTTCTAAGAACACCCGAACCTCTGGTCCAACTGACTCAAGAAGGCTGTCAAACAGCACCAATTGCACTAACCCACTAAAATTAGTGACACCAGTGGTTAGTACACTGGAGCTGAACCACGTCTGCTTCAAAGTCAGCATGGTGAACCACGACGTCTACCCCAAAGTCAGCACGGGGCAAAAGACAAGAATCCTGCGCCCATCATTTGTTATTACTGGCTTAAGCCTGGTCACATGAAGGCTATTTGCCCCATGTTAACTAACTCGACGGTAGTGGTAAATTGAATAGGCCACTACCATTAGGAAAAATTAGCTATCCTTTCCCCTGAAACAAATCTGCAGGAAATAGATGCCTGCATGACACCCTTTTACAGTCATAGCCAAGTCTCCCTCAAGGAGCATGAAAGTCCCATTGAGGTATTCACCCTCTTACAAGAGGGAGTACTTCCAATTTCTGAGGAAACTTCATTAAACTCTTCAGTGATATTAGAAGCTTATGAGGGAGCTATATGGTTTCTGTTCCTTTGCATTGGATATTTTTTGTCATAAGTATTATACTGGATATTTAACTGTACGTGTGTCTGGGGGATTTCCCATGCAAGATACAGTGTTATTACTTGGCAATATTTCTGATTTATGCTACGAGGTATTACCTCTCGATAAACCTAATGCGGATAAAGTCCACCACATTAATCAGATTAAACTGTTCGTTGATCCACCTAAGGTCGACTTTGTTCTAGGTCCCCGACCCTGTGAACGACCCCGATTTCCTGTACAAAATTCTAGAGGTTCAAATCAGGCTCTCTATCTCGGCCATCCTCCAGGATCCTCACCCCATAATATCGGGACATGCAGAAGACCAAGTAGAAACACTAACTACCCTTCTGCAAACCTGTAACTTTTCTTCCCTGCAGCCTGGTATGTACAGAGATCGTCGTGGACGGACCTCCGATTCTAATCGGTTGTCAAACAACACCACTAGGTAAAAGTATTAGACTGCCCACGAACAAAGTCCACATAAGACTGATCCAACTGACGCTTGCTTAATTTGAATTCTCGCCTGTATTTGACGGGAATTCGTCAAATACAGGCGCCGAGTACAGCTGCTTTCACAACGTCATAATTAGTGAACTCATTACCCAAAAGAGCTGTAAACTCCTGCGCTTTGCCGTATAGTGCTGTATGGACGAGTGCTGCCCAATGCTTGAATGGCCATCGCAAAGCTCGAGCCCGATTTTCAAAAGACTCGAAAAATTGTTCAGGCTCAGAATCAGAAAACAGAGGTACTAGCGACACAGATTTCTAAACACTGAAATCGTTAACCACAGTATGCTGAAGCTGCCTGCTCTCCTCTCCGTCAAGCTTCTCCTTAGCAAATGTACATTGCTCCCTGGCCATCTCAAGGTTGAGTTCAGCCAACTAGAGCGCTAACGAAGCTGGCTCCTCCCGAGACAATCCCGACTCACCACCCGTTTCCCCAAATGCCTGTTGGTCGAGTTGCTCAGGAGTTTGCCTTCTGCATTTTGAAGGAGCTGAAGTGGGGATCGGCTATTAATAGTTCCCTTAGCAGTAGAAATCTCAGTTTGATGCGCCATGTTAGTCGAGTCAACCTTCAGTTTGTTGCATATACACTCACGAAGCTGTGCAGCAGAAAGAGTTCGTTGATACTCTCCTCCAATAGAATGAGCAATTCGAAAGCAGCGTTGTAGAGATAGTCTGGGCAGGTATTGCAGGGTATATTCAATCACCAATTGCCTAACACGTGTCGGTAACATAACCCACTATAACAAAATGCTGATTGTAATACGCTCAATGTAGCACGAAACAATAGAACACAACAGCTTTGCAGGTTTACAATGCAGTACTGTAGGCAGGCTCGTGAGACAATGCTGAGTAAAACTTCGTGACAGGCACCCCATATTATGAACACAGGTGTAGACTATGGCCTGTACACCTTGCTGTAGTACGATAACCACTTACGAACGAGCAAAACAACCAGCAGAGATAAATACTGACAAAACAAGCTGGTATTTACACACACACTATGTATATATATACGTATATATATATATATATATATATATATATATATATATATATATATATATATATATATATATATATATATATATAATGTATCCTATGTGCAGTATTTACAGCTATGTACAATGAGGCAAAAACGTAAACACAAGACACAGTGAGAACCGTAGTGACCAGCAGTGAAGGCAAGTCTGCCAAAGCTGTT
Organism: Cherax quadricarinatus; assembly: GCF_038502225.1. Classification (NCBI taxonomy): domain Eukaryota; kingdom Metazoa; phylum Arthropoda; class Malacostraca; order Decapoda; family Parastacidae; genus Cherax; species Cherax quadricarinatus. The sequence goes on along the minus strand of NW_027195210.1, from coordinate 28,120 downwards.
TCACGAGTGAATCACATTGCTTCACAGCTTTAGTGGGCTTCCTTGCGATTGGTTGATTGAACTAAAACACTGATAAAGCGATGGGAACCCCTGATCATTAAACCCTTAGCAGTTTTTTCACTGGTCGGGAGGCATGCCTATATGTGTGACATAAGCCAAAATGTAACATACTCTTAGCATGTCACAGATATGATAACACAGTATATAACATCAGTATACATTTTACCATCTGTGCACAGAATAACATCCATTAAAATATCTATATGAACTATTCTTAAGCAGTGATAGCTATCGTTTTCATATACTTACATGACACTCTTTTCCTCTGTTTTGTATTTTTCTTCTCATTAATCTATCTGGGAATAATGTACTGGTTATCATTACAAAAAGTTTTGTTGTCCGTGATAACTTTAATGTCTGGATTCACCATTGTTTTATTTCCATTTGAATTTGAGTACCACACATTGGACCCTTTATAAGTGACTAACTATTAGTGGGAATGGCTTCTTGAGGGAATGCAAATGGAAGAGAGAGAAGGGTAGGGGAGGGCTTAGTGTATATATCATAGGAGGAAGAGGGATAGAAAGTGTTATTATTAAGGACGGCGTGGAGAGGCAGGGAAAGAGATAGAGGAACATAAGTTGGGGTGGGAGTGGGAAGGAAAGAGACCCGTGGCTGAAGGTTGACCATGATTTTATTGAGATTAGAAAGGGCAGGAAAGAACATTAAAAGGAGTCAGGAAATTCGGGTGGTAAGAGAAGGGAAAAGTGGATGGGATGGAAGTAGACTGGGATAGTAGACTTAAACAATAGGATGAGAGGGTGAAAGATGGGAGGGAGGAGAAAGTGTGTGTGTGTGTGTGTGTGTGTGTGTGTGTGTGTGTACTCACCTATTTGTACTCACCTATTTGTGGTTGCAGGGGTCGAGTCATAGCTCCTGGCCCCGCCTCTTCACTGATTGCTACTAGGTCCTCTCTCTCCCTGCTACATGAGCTTTATCATACCTCGCCTTAAAACTATGTATGGTTCCCGCCTCCACTACTTCACTTTCTAGACTATTCCATGACTTGACTACTCTATGACTGAAGAAATACTTCCTAACATCCCTTCGATTCATCTGAGTCTTCAACTTCCAATTGTGACCTCTTGTGTCTGTGTCCCATCTCTGGAACATCCTGTCTTTGTCCACCTTGTCTATTCCGCGCAGTATTTTATATGTCGTTATCATGTCTCCCCTGACCCTCCTGGCCTCCAGTGTCGTCAGGCCGATTTCCCTCAACCTTTCTTCGTAGGACAATCCCCGTAGCTCTGGGACTAGTCTTGTTGCAAACCTTTGCACTTTCTCTAATTTCTTGACGTGCTTGACTAGGTGTGGATTCCAAACTGGTACTGCATACTCCAGTATGGGCCTGACGTAAATGGTATACAGGGTCTTGAACGACTCCTTACTGAGGTATCGGAACGCTATCTGTAGGTTTGCCAGGCGCCCGTATGCTGCAGCAGTTATCTGATTTATGTGCGCCTCAGGAGATATGCTCGGTGTTATACTCACCCCCAGATCTTTTTCCTTGAGTGAGGTTTGCAGTCTTTGGCCATCTAAACTATATTGTGTCTGCGGTCTTCTTTGCCCTTCCCCAATCTTCATGACTTTGCATTTGGCAGGGTTAAACTCAAGGAGCCAGTTGCTGGACCAGGCTTGCAGCCTGTCCAGGTCTCTTTGTAGTCCTGCCTGATCCTCATCCGATTTGATTCTTCTCATTAACTTCACATCATCTGCAAACAAGGACACTTCTGAGTCTATCCCTTCCGTTATGTCGTTCACATATACCAAGAACAGCACAGGTCCTAGGACTGACCCCTGTGGAACCCCGCTTGTCACAAGCGCCCACTCTGACACCTCGTCACGTACCATGACTCGTTGTTGCCTCCCTGTCAGGTATTCTCTGATCCATTGCAGTGCCTTTCCTGTTATGTGTGCCTGATCTTCTAGCTTTTTCAGTAACCTCTTGTGAGGAACTGTGTCGAAGGCCTTTTTGCAGTCCAAAAAAATGCAGTCGATCCACCCCTCTCTCTCTTGTCTTACTTCTGTCACCTTGTCATAAAACTCTAGTAGGTTTGTGACACAGGATTTTCCTTCCCTGAAACCATGCTGGTTGTCAATTATACACTTGTTTCTTTCCAGGTGCTCCACCACTCTCCTCCTGATGTGTGTGTGTGTGTGTGTGTGTGTGTGTGTATGTGTGTGTGTGTGTGTGTGTGTGTGTACTCAACTAGTTGTACTCACCTAAATTTGGTTGCAGGGGTCGATCCATAGCTCCTGGCCCCGCCTCTTTACTGGTCACTACTAGGTCACTTTTCCTACTCCTATCCATGAAATGTGCTGCTGTCTAATATTATAACGTCTTCGAGGACGCACAAAGCTCTTAAGAGTGATACAACACCTGTGTTGGTGTGAAGGCAATCAGGTTGTTCAGAGTAACTGAAGAACGGTTCCTCTTCTTAGCTTATGAGACCATCGTCAGCATCAAGTCACTGGACCATAGATCAAGCAGTGATAACAGCACTGCATACATCTAGCTTTCTGTTGTGTAGCTGAGGTCATTGTTCACGACCTCACCAAGATCTTTCTCTCTTATCTCAGCTAACGGGTTTCCAGACATTATATATTCATGTCGTGTAGTGTAGTCGAGAAACATTACTTTAAATTTGTCTAAATTATTGCTCATTATTCACCTCTGCGAGGAAAACAACACACCTATTACTTGTACTGTGAAGATTCTCTCTCCGGCGAAGACGAGGCACACTTCACAGTAAGATAGTCACATTGTATCTATGACGGTTTTGCCAGATCATCTATCAGTTATTTCAAATTTCCTCGTTTATGGCTCCTAATAATGATCTTTTTCTTTAATTTTTTTGGTTGTAGTGTCTTCTATTTTCGTGCATAATTCAGTTTTGGGATTTTGTTTATGTTATCCTTATATTGCGTCAATACATACTTATTTTTTAGATATAATTATAACTTTAATATATTTATACCGAGCGCTAAGCCCAGTTAGGTCATTCAGCGTAAAACAGGAGTGAAGGTTCGACCCTTTGTTCGCTAACCGCGATACATTAATACTACCCAGGCAGTTATGAACACATTATTATTATTATTATTATTATTGTTATTATTATTATTATTATTATTATTATTATTATTATTATTATTATTATTATTATTATTATTATTATTATTATTATCAAAGAAAGCACTAAACCGACAAGGGTCATACAGCGCTGCTGTTCCGGACACAGAGGAAGCTCTCTTGTACTTGTAAACACAGATTCAATACATCTCTCGCACTTTTGAGTACCACTTTCCGTATGTCTAATTAAAGAACTCAAATATACTTATAGAGGGGAATTTCCATTAGAAAATCTAGTTTGATTTTTACTTGAAACGTTTTATAGAAATACTGTTTACCCGAGGAGGGACGCATGTGGCGCCATCTAGTGAAAGAATTCTCTTAATTTTTCTGTTATGTCATCTGCCGCATTTCCTATTAATTTTTAGGGGCTTCTCTGTTCCCCTGTCTTTTTCTTTCTTCAGAGAAGGCAACTTCATTAATATTGTTAATTATTGTTCATTGCCTTGGTCTTTAAACATATATATTTTAACATTCTCTTGTCTTCCAGTCTTCCGTTCATGGTTTGATTTCTTTTGGAGAGAGATGGATAGGAAGTGGAACTGATTAATTCACTTACAACATACCGACGAGAATGATCTTGGACGATTTCAGGCTGCATGCTGGCTCTGCATGCTGGCTCTGCATGCTGGGTCTGCATGCTGTCTATGTATGCTGGTTCTGCATGCTGGGTCTGCATGCTATGTATGCTGGCTCTGCATGCTGGCTCTGCATGCTGACTCTGCATGCTGGCTCTGTATGCTGGCTCTGCATGCTGGCTCTGCATGCTGGCTCTGCATGCTGGCTCTGCATGCTGCCTCTGCATGCTGGCTCTGCATGCTGCCTCTGCATGCTGGCTCTGCATGCTGGCTCTGCATGCTGGCTCTGCATGCTGGCTCTGCATGCTGGCTCTGCATGCTGAATTACCTTGACGCATTTACACCCACCGGCCAATCATCATTCAACTTACGGTACTGAAGTTACCTATGTAGTACAAAGATCCATCACACTGTGGGAAACCGCAACTAATGTCAAAGTGACATATAATGTTGCCAGGATAACTACAGACATGAGTTTACTCCAGTGTTACATGTGATTGGTCCATGTCAGACCGAAACCTCTTCATCAGATTTTCTCTCTCCCATGTGCGGGTTGTTTGTGTATGTGTTTACTCCTCTAGTTGATTGATTTTTGCGTTTCTTTTATATTTAGCTTTGTATTTTCACGTGCTTACACACACACAGCTTCAGAGGAACAGGAAGAAGAACCAGGAGAAACACATTTTATATTTTTTAAACACTTGAGGAGACACCTCACTCAGGGGTGGTGACACGTCACTCAGGGGTGGTGACACCTCACTCAGGGGTGGTGACACGTCACTCAGGGATGGTGACACGTCACTCAGGGATGGTGACACGTCACTCAGGGATGGTGACACCTCACTCAGGGATGGTGACACCTCACTCAGGGATGGTGACACGTCACTCAGGGATGGTGACACGTCACTCAGGGATGGTGACACGTCACTCAGGGATGGTGACACGTCACTCAGGGATGGTGACACCTCACTCAGGGATGGTGACACGTCACTCAGGGATGGTGATACCTCACTCAGGGATGGTGACACCTCACTCAGGGATGGTGATACCTCACTCAGGGATGGTGACACGTCACTCAGGGATGGTGATACCTCACTCAGGGATGGTGACACGTCACTCAGGGATGGTGACACCTCATTCAGGGATGGTGACACGTCACTCAGGGATGGTGACACCTCACTCAGGGATGGTGACACGTCACTCAGGGATGGTGACACTTCACTCAGGGATGGTGACACCTCACTCAGGTATGGTGATACGTCACTCAGGGATGGTGACACCTCACTCAGGGATGGTGACATCTCACTCAGGGATGGTGACATCTCACTCAGGGATGGTGACACCTCACTCAGGAAAGGTGACACCTCACTCAGGGATGGTGACACCTCACTCAGGGATGGTGACACCTCACTCAGGGATGGTGACACCTCACTCAGAGAAGGTGACACCTCACTCAGGGAAGGTGACACCTCACTCAAAGAAGGTGACTCCTCACTCAAAGAAGGTGACACCTCACTCAGAGAAAGTGACTCCTCACTCAGAGAAGGTGACAATTCACACAGAGAATGTAACAATTCTCTCAGTGAATTGTCACCTAAATCAATGAGGGAACACCTCACAAAGTGAGAAAATATTCAAAATACACTGTAGGAGGCCTACTGGTGCATAATTTCAGTAATAAATTACGAAAAAGTTTTAAGCTGTAGGCCTACTGGTCCGCAGTTTCAATAGAAAATAATAGTAAACTTTTACCAATAAAACGGTAAGTTGTAAATAGGTCAAACCTCTAACTAGATTAAAATAATATCTAAGCAATAAGAAAGAAGGTGAATAAGTAATTCAAATTAAACATTTCATGTCATAAGCTAAAAAAAATAAGAAAGCACAGTAGTAAGCTTACTGGCCCACTACATGAACGTACTCATACTTCTATATCACTGACAATATATTGATGTATGTAAAGTTACTGACATCATAGCGGAGTGGGGCAGAATTTTTTATTAATGCCACGTTAATTTCGTTTAGGCCAGTGGTTCCCAAACTTTTTCAGCTTGTTACCCAATTCAACATACCACATAAAGCATGTTACCCCTTTCACAAAATGTTGTTATTATTGATATATATGGCTAAACGTGAACGTATAAAGCCTCGCATACTCTGCTAATCCTAGCAAAACCATTGAAAACGTAAGAACCACACATACATTATATATAAAATTAATAATAGCTACAAATTCACAGTAACAGTGGGTAAATACTAACTATATACTGCACAGGGCAGTACACATACATACCAGCTTATGTCTACCTCGGCTGATGCTCACAGATAAACTGACAGTGTGAAATAGAGGCAGCCTCAGGAAGTGAGTGACGCGTACTGGACAGGTCGATCTGGGCTACTGAGTGACTTGTCCTGAAGCATACTTGTCAAAATACTTTTGGGTTTCCACACACTTAGCTATATATTTCTTCTTTTCTAATACTGTATATTAGTTTTTGATGTTTATTGTTATTTGGTTTAACTTTATTACTTACTTATAATAGGTTTACTTTACAACTTTATATACTAAGACAAAGTTAACAATAATCCTCATACCGGGTACCGCATTGTTTTCTTGATTTTCAGAATTCATAACTTTTTTTCTGTCACCCCTCCATTACCCCCCAAAAATGGTTAAATTACCCTCAGGGGGTAATTTACCCCCAGTTTGGGAACCACTGGTTTAGGCTATTGCAGTATCAATGCTTCTGGGATTATTTCTAATTCATCCTTCTGGCTCTACCCTTTTCTCTCTCTCTCCCCATCCCTCACTCACACAAGTGAAGACGTCCTTTGGGAATGTACTTGCTAGAACATCCTCCTCTGTTCTGTAACTTTTTGGAAGCTCCTGATGACGTGTTGATTGCAACATGAAAGACCTAGAGCTATCATTCTACTCCACCGTGGTTGTTATGTATCCTGTATCGCTTGGTTTGCGATATTTGCAATATATATATATATATATATATATATATATATATATATATATATATATATATATATATATATATATATATATATATATATATATATATATGAATCAATAACAATAACAATACTGCGACTGGAGAACCAGCCTTCTTGCCTGTGCTCCAGAATCTTCACGACTACGAAGCTCTTCACACCAATTCCAAGGCTGAGGGACTGATTACCTCATCTTTTGTATATATTTCTTCTGTCTTCCATTCATGTCCTTGAACTTGTATTGATAGAACCACTGGATGGCGAAACGTCTACTATAAAAATACCCAGGTGTTGCAGAGGTGTCTAATTATCATCAACATTATTAATTTTTACATTAACATAAATGAAAAAAATATGTATCTTAAAACGTATAAGAGAAAATTTGAGAATGGTCTTAAATTTAAATGAGTTCTTACTAATTGACCAATTTTACCTATTCGGCACTTTATATATGCATGTTTATATATTGTTAACACACTGGCCGATTCCCACCAAGGCAGGGTGGCCCGAAAAAGAAAAACTTTCACCATCACTCACTCCATCACTGTCTTTGCCAGAAGGGTCCTTTACACTACAGTTTTTAAACTGCAACATTAACACCCCTCCTTCCGAGTGCAGGTACTGTACTTCCCATCTCCAGGACTCAAGTCCGGCCTGCCGGTTTCCCCGAATCCCTTCATAAATGTTACTTTGCTCACACTCCAACAGCACGTCAAGAATTAAAACCCATTTGTCTCCATTCACTCCTATCAAACACGCTCACGCATGCCTACTGGAAGTTCAAGCCCCTCGCACACAAAACCTCCTTTACCCCCTCCCTCCAACCTTTCCTAGGCCGATCCCTACCCCGCCTTCCTTCCACTACAGATTGATACACTCTTGAAGTCACTCTGTTTCGCTCCATTCTCTCTACATGTCCGAACCACCTCAACAACCTTTCCTCAGCCCTCTGGACAACAGTTTTGGTAATCCCGCACCTCCTCCTAACTTCCAAACTACGAATTCTCTGCATTATATTCACACCACACATTGCCCTCAGACATGACATCTCCACTGCCTCCAGCCTTCTCCTCGCTGCAACATTCATCACCCATGCTTCACACCCATATAAGAGCATTGGTAAAACTATACTCTCATACATTCCCCTCTTTGCCTCCAAGGACAAAGTTCTTTGTCTCCACAGACTCCTAAGTGCACCACTCACCCTTCTCCCCTCATCAATTCTATGATTCACCTCTTCTTTCATAGACCCATCCGCTGACACGTCCACTCCCAAATATCTGAATACATTCACCTCTTCCATACTCTCTCCCTCCAATCTGATATCCAATCTTTCATTACCTAATCTTTTTGTTATCCTCATAACCTTACTCTTTCCTGTATTCACTTTTAATTTTCTTCTTTTGCACACCCTACTAAATTCATCCACCAATCTCTGCAACTTCTCTTCAGAATCTCCCAAGAGCACAGTGTCATCAGCAAAGAGCAACTGTGACAACTCCCACTTTATGTGTGATTCTTTATCTTTTAACTCCACGCCTTTTGCCAAGACCCTCGCATTTACTTCTCTTACAACCCCATCTATAAATATATTAAACAACCACGGTGACATCACACATCCTTGTCTAAGGCCTATATATATATATATATATATATATATTTTTTTATTTTATTATCACACCGGCCGATTCCCACCAAGGCAGGGTGGCCCGAAAAAGAAAAACTTTCACCATCATTCACTCCATCACTGTCTTGCCAGAAGGGTGCTTTACACTACAGTTTTTAAACTGCAACATTAACACCCCTCCTTCAGAGTGCAGGCACTGTACTTCCCATCTCCAGGACTCAAGTCCGGCCTGCCGGTTTCCCTGAATCCCTTCATAAATGTTACTTTGCTCACACTCCAACAGCACGTCAAGTATTAAAAACCATTTGTCTCCATTCACTCCTATCAAACACGCTCACGCATGCCTGCTGGAAGTCCAAGCCCCTCGCACACAAAACCTCCTTTACCCCCTCCCTCCAACCCTTCCTAGGCCGACCCCTACCCCGCCTTCCTTCCACTACAGACTGATACACTCTTGAAGTCATTCTGTTTCGCTCCATTCTCTCTACATGTCCGAACCACCTCAACAACCCTATATATATATATATATATATATATATATATATATATATATATATATATATATATATATATATACATACATACATACATATATATATATATATATATATATATATATATATATATATATATATATATATATATATATACATACTTACATACATACATACATACATACATATATATATATATATATATATATATATATATATATATATATATATATATATATACATATACATATATATATATATATATATATATATATATATATATATATATATATATATATATATATATATATACATTCTTTCTTTTCTTTCAACACACCGGCCGTATCCCACCGAGGCGGGGTGGCCCAAAAGGAAAAACGAAAGTTTCTCCTTTTACATTTAGTAATATATACAGGAGAAGAGGTTACTAGCCCCTTGCTCCTGGCATTTTAGTCGCCTCTTACAACACGCATGGCTTACGGAGGAAGAATTCTGTTCCACTTCCCCATGGAGATAAGAGGAAATAAACAAGAATAAGAACTAGAAAGAAAATAGAAGAAAACCCAGAGGGGTGTGTATATATGTGCTTGTACATGTATGTGTAGTGTGACCTAAGTGTGAGTAGAAGTAGCAAGACGTACCTGAAATCTTGCATGTTCATGAGACAGAAAAAAGGACACCAGCAATCCTACCATCATGTAAAACAATATCAGGCTTTCGTTTTACACTCACTTGGCAGGACGGTAGTACCTCCCTGGGCGGTTGCTGTCTACCAACCTACTACCTATATATATATATATATATATATATATATATATATATATATATATATATATATATATATATATATATATATATATATATATATATATATATATATATATATATATATATATACATATATATATAATATATATATATATATATATATATATATATATATATATATATATATATATATATATATGTACATATATATATATATATATATATATATATATATATATATATATATATTTATATATATATATACATATATATATATATATATATATATATATATATATATATATATATATATATATATATATATATATATATATATATATATATATATATATATATATATATATATATACAGTGTTTGTGTGTGTGTGTGTGTAAGACACAAATTACCTAAAATCTTTTTACTTATATATTATCCAAGTGCAAGTCATTAACTTGCCACTGATAACAAATATTAAAATAAATGATTAGAAAGTGTCTCGCTCATGTTAAAAAATGCAAAAAAATGGCTCTTTAACTCAGGATATGAAGAGTCAAGAAATGTTTTTTTTTTTCAAGAGTCATGAAAGCAACATTAGCGGACCATCAATTTACTTGGGAGCAGATAAATATTTGTTGGTGAGGGTACCAGGGAGAGGAGAGAAATGTTGAGTAGTGACAACGCGTCGGAGAGGAAACGGAATAGAGAAGAGAGAATGAATAGGAAGGGTAAAGATGGGGAGGAACAGAGGAAGGTGTGGAGAGACGTTGATGGAAGGGAAAGGGTGGAAGAAGGGAGAGAAATAGTACAAGATAAAGTGCACAAACGTAAGAAGACAGCAGTGCACAAACCAGGGAAGACACCACTGCACAAATGTGGGAAAACAGCGGTGGACAAATCAGGGAATACAGAAATAGTACAAACCAGGGAAGACAGCAGTGCACAAAACAGGAAATACAGTAGAGCACAGATAAGGAAAGACAGCAGTGCACAAACCAGGGAAAACAGCAGTGCACAAATCAAGGGAGACAGCAGTGCACAAACGTAAGGAGACAACAGTGCCCAAACCAGGGAAGATGTCAGTCCTCAAACGTGGAAGACAGGAGTGCACAAATTAGGGAAGACATCACTGTACAAACCAGGAAAGACAGCAGTGCACAAACCAGGAAAGAAAGTGGAGCACAAATGTGAGAAATCTGCAGTGCACAAACCAGGGAAGACAGCGATGCAGAAACCAGGGAAGACAACAATGCACAATTCAGGGAAGAAGTTGGTGCACAAACGTGAGAACTCAGCAGTATACAAACAGGGAAAACATTAGTGAACAAAACAGGGAAGACATCAGTACATAAACCATGGAAGACAGCAGTGCACTCTCTAGAGGAAAAAACGGTGCACAAACATGAGAAGTCAACAGTGCAAATACCATGGAGGACGACAGTACACAAACCAGGGAAAGCAGATGTGCACAAACCAGGAAATTTGATAGTGCATATTATAAACCATAAATGTTTTTAATGTATATTAAGTCTCTATATTGAATACATCGCACATACCCATGCACTGACCCTCTAACACCCCATCACTTGAGTGCAGAACAGAAAGGTAAAGTGAAAATCAGGTTCTTGTGGTACCCAGAATGCATGTAGGATACAGGCAGGATGGCAGTACAGTATACCTGTGAGACATGTGAAAAGGCTCTTGTGAAAAAATCCAGAATCACATACAACCTTTGTTTTACAAAACATCATGTCTCCTGTGCAAGAATAAATACTGAATCCAACATCGACATCCGTCTAGAAAGGTGTTTCTGGTTCTGCAATAATGATGTGGAACTATGGACAGGTATCAGGAAAGTATTCAGGAGATTAATAAATAATAAGCATGAAAATAAAGAGGAACTATTGGATAGTCTATCCAGAACATATAGAACATGGGAGGATGGGAGACGAGTAAAGTTTAACATTCAGAATGCCCAGTCTGCAACAGCTGACCCAAAAATAGACACCTAATGGAAAAACATAGGAAATAAAAAAAATCAGCTAGCTCAGTCCCCAGACCTAGGGTAGACCCAGACTCAGCCCCAAGCCATAGTGCAAATCCAAATTCGGTTAAAATCTCTTCCACAGCCACCACAGCCATAGGCCCTATTACAGATGTAGTAGAAGAATCCTCTTCCGGGGAAGTTGTTGGCCTCCTGAAAACAGATGGTGGCATCTCTGGCTTGGCTCTCGAAGACTGTAGTGCAGTACTGGGATCTGCACATATTGGAAATACATCCAGTACGATTTGTATCCAACCAAAAACAAAATGGTGCAAATTCTATGCTTGGGGCATCTGTAAGCATGGAATATCAGGGAAAACAAATGGGACATGCAACTTTGAGCATCTCAAATAATACAGCGACCTCATGTCTAAAGGAGTGTGTCTTTCTACCTCTTGCAAATTCTTCCACCCTGAGATATGCCACTCTTCAGTCCTCAAAAAACAATGTTACAACACCAACTGCCCCGCATACCTCTTATAAGGGACCAGGAGGAACACCCCGTAAAACAAATCATAGTAGTTACGACAACTCCACTTCAAGTGACTTTTATTGGTAGAAAACGAAGAAAGAATATGGAAAGAAATGACCAAAATAGTTCACTACCTTGGAGCCTTGTTGGACTGGAGGCCCAGTGGCCAGTGGCCCCTCCAGACTCACAATTACTGATACCAACAACAAAATCCCCTCAACAAACATGCAACACGACCTCATTTATATTTGCTAATATACAGGGCCTTAAGCCATCCACCAATAACAAAATACCTTTCATCAATGGACTTCTAGGAGAGTCAAACTAAATGTTTGCAGCCTTCACAGAGAACCACGCAAAAGATTACTTTCACAATGAAATATGGATACCTGGGTACAACCTTTTCAGATGCCACAGAATGAACAGTCAACAAGGGAGGGTTGGCCTGTATGTCAAAGAGTTGCTCATTTCCAACCCAATCCCCAAACATCTTGCTGCTTGGTGACTCCAATCTAAGACATACAAAATAGAAGAATGTAGCAAATATTGTTGTAGCAGAAATAATTCCTGGAGGCAGCTCAAATGAAATCTCACGCACACATGAGCTGCTGAATTTCTGCAATAAACACACCCTAAGTCACCAGAGAGTGGAACCAATAAGACTGGTGAACAGACTTGACCTTATTTTCACAAATAATGAGGACCTGGTAAGAAACATAATATAAGAAACAACTAATTCAGATCACAATCTAATCAAAGCCCAGACTTACATGCACAGGAGTCCTGATCAGCAAAATGCATACATCTCTGAGGGTACCTTTACCAAATTCAACTTCAACAACAAGAACATCAACTGGGATCAGGTAAACTATGTCCTAAATGAAACATGTTGGGAAGATATCTTCAATAACATTGACCTTAACCAGTGCCTTGAAAAGATCAACATTCTGGTAGCTGAAGTATGTTCAAGGCATATTTTCCCTAAGAAAAAAGAGAAGAAGTAATCTGGAGGGAGATAGACGCTCCCTCTACAGGAGAAGGCAAAAAAATCACTGAACTCCTCAAAAATGCTAGATTATCTGAAACAGAAGGAAGCACTAACCAGGGAAGTGGAAAATATTGAACTTAAGTTAAAGGACTCATACAGGATCCAGGAGAGACAAGAGGAGCTAAAAGCGTTTAGTAAAACTGAAATAAATTCGAAATATTTCTTATCATATGCCAAAAACAAGGCAAAAACCACATCTAGTATTGGGACCCTGCTCAGACAAGACGGATACTATAGAGGTGACAACAAAGGAATGAATAAGATACTGAAATGTCAACATGATTCTGTGTTCAGCGAGCCACTAATCACTGTAAAGGTAGACAAGCCAAATATTTTTTTCATGAATGAACCTCAAAACGATGTATGGCAGATTTCTGATATAACCCTAACTCCACTAGAATACAGATGTAGTATGCACAGATTTTGGAAAAGCCTTTGACAAGTGCGATCTTGGTGTAATAGCAAACAAAATGCGTGCTAAAGGGATAACTGACAAAGCAGATAGATGGATCTTCACCTTTCTAACCAGTCGAAAACAAAGAGTAGTGGTGAACAGAATTAAATCGGAAGGTGCCTTAGTGAAGGTCTCTATACCACAAGGCGCAGTACTCGCCCGTATCCTGTTCCTCATCCTTATATCAGACATAGACAGAGATGTAAACCAAAGCACCATATCATCCTTTGCAGACGATACTAGGATCTGCATGAGAGTGTCATCCATTGAGGACATTGCAAATTTCCAAGAAGATATAAACCAAGTTTTCCAATGGGCAACGGAGAGCAATATGATGTTCAATGAAGACAAATTCCAGCTACTCCGCTATGGAAAACTGGAGGAAATAATAGCTAGAACTGAGTATACTGCAAACACTAATCACACAATAGAGCGGAAAAGTAATGTGAAGGACCTGGGAGTGGTAATGTCTAAGAGTCTCACCTTCAAGGATCACAGCAGGATGGATAATGAGAACATTCAGGACAAGAGATGCCAAACCATTGATGATCCTTTTAAAATAACTTGTTCTCTCTAGGCTCGAATACTGCTGTACATTAACATCTCCATTCAAAGCAAGTGAGATTGCAGACTTAAAGAATGTACAGAGAACCTTTACTGCACATATAAGTTCCATCAAACACCTTAACTAGTGGGAACGCCTGAAAACACTTGACTTGTACTCACTGGAGCGCAGGTGAGAGAGATATACATCGTAATCTACACCTGGAAGATCCTGGAGGGACTGGTCGCTAATCATAACAGAGAAATCACTACCTACGAAAGCAAAAGACTTGGCAGGCGATGCAACATACCCCCATTGAAAAGTAGGGGCGCCATTAGTACAGTAAGAGAAAATACGATAAGTGTCCGGGGCCTAAGACTGTTCAACAGCCTCCCACCAGCCATAAGGGAAATTACCAATAGACCCCTGGCTGTCTTCAAGAAGGAGCTGGATAGATACCTCAAGTCAGTGCCGAATCAGCCGGACTGTGGTCCGTACGTTGTACAACTTGCAGCCAGCAGTAGCAGCCTCGTTGATCAGGCCCTGAGCCACCAGGAGCCCTGGTCATGGATCGGGCCACAGGGGCGTTGATCTCCGGAATACCCTCCAGGTAGACTCCAAGTAGGTAGACACTTGAAAAGACAGCAATATACAAACCTGGGAAGATAGCGGTGCACAAACCAGTGAAGGCATCAGTGCACAAAGATGGGAAGACATCAGTGCACAAACCATCGCAAACGCTAATACACAAACTAAGGAAAACAGTGTACAAAGCAGGAAATACAGAAGTGCACAAAACAGGGATAGACGCAGAGCACAAACTAAGGAATACATCTGTGTACAAACCAGGGAAGACAGCAGTGTACAAAAAATGGAAGATAGTAGTATACAAACCAGGGAAGACAGTAGTGCACAAACAAGGGAGAACAGCAGTGTACAAACCAGGAAATACAGCAGTGCACAAACCAGGGAAGACAGCAGTGCACAAATCAGGCAATACAGCAGTACACAACCAGAGAATGCAGCAGTGCACAAATCAGGGAATACAGCAGTACACAAACCAGGGAAGACAGCGGTGCACAAACCAGGGAATACAGTAGTGTACAAACTTGTGAAGACAGCAGTGCACAATCCAGTTAATACAATAGTGCACAAACCAGAGAAGACATCATTGCACAAAACAGACAAGACAGCAGTGCAGAAAGCAGGGAAAACATCAGTGCACAAACCAGGGAAGACAGCAGTGCACAAACCAGGAAAAACATCAGTGCACTAATCAGGGAAGAACACAATGCACAATGAATGTAAAACAGCAGTGCACAAACCAGGGAAGGCAGTGAACAAACAAGGGAAGACATGAGTGCACAAACCAGGGAAAACAGCAGTGCACAAACCATGGAAGAATGCAATACACAAACCAGGGAATACAGAAGAGGGCAAATCAGGGACTACAACAGTGCACAAACCACTCAATACCACAATGCACAAAAAAAGCAGACAGCAGTTCACAAACAAGGGAGAGAGAGCGGTGCACAAACCCGGGAAAACAGCAGTGCATAAACCAAGGAAGGCAGCAGTTCACAAACTTGGAAATACGTTAGTGCACAAACTGCTCAATACCTTAGTGCACAAACAAGGGAGACAGCAGTGTGCAAACCATGGAAGAAAACAGTGTACTAAACCGGGAAAGCACAAGCGTACAAATCAAGGGAGAGACCAGTGCACCAACAAAAAAAATCAGCAGTGCACAAAACAGGGAAAACATCAGTACACAAGCCAGAGAAGTAGTGGTGCACAAACAATGAAACAGCAGTGAACAAACCACTGAAGACAGCAGTCCCCAAACCAGGAAAGTCAGCAGTGCACAAACCAGGGAAGACAGCAGTGCACAAAACAGAGAGGACATTAGTGCATAAACCAGGGAAGACAGCAGTGCATAAACCAGGGAAGACAGCAGTGCACAAAACAGGGAAAGTCAGCAGTGCACAAACCAGGGAAGACAGCAGTGCACAAACCAGGAAAGACAGCAGTACACAAACCAGGGAAGACAGCAGTGCACAAAACAGGGAAAGTCAGCAGTACACAAACCAGGGAAGACAGCAGTGCACAAAACAGGGAAAGTCAGCAGTACACAAACCAGGGAAGACAGCAGTGCACAAACCAGGAAAGACAGCAGTACACAAACCAGGGAAGACAGCAGTGCACAAAACAGGGAAAGTCAGCAGTACACAAACCAGGGAAGACAGCAGTGCACAAACCAGGAAAGACAGCAGTACACAAACCAGGGAAGACAGCAGTGCACAAACCAGGGAAGACAGCAGTACACAAACCAGGGAAGACAGCAGTGCACAAACCAGGAAAGTCAGCAGTGCACAAACCAGGGAAGACAGCAGTACACAAACCAGGGAAGACAGCAGTGCACAAACCAGGGAAGACAGCAGTACACAAACCAGGGAAGACAGCAGTGCACAAACCAGGAAAGACAGCAGTACACAAACCAGGGAAGACAGCAGTGCACAAACCAGGGAAGACAGCAGTACACAAACCAGGGAAGACAGCAGTGCACAAAACAGGGAAAGTCAGCAGTACACAAACCAGGGAAGACAGCAGTGCACAAACCAGGATAGACAGCAGTACACAAACCAGGGAAGACAGCAGTGCACAAACCAGGAAAGACAGCAGTACACAAACCAGGGAAGACAGCAGTGCACAAACCAGGGAAGACAGCAGTACACAAACCAGGGAAGACAGCAGTGCACAAAACAGAGAGGACATTAGTGCATAAACCAGGGAAGACAGCAGTGCACAAAACAGGGAAAGTCAGCAGTGCACAAACCAGGGAAGACAGCAGTGCACAAACCAGGAAAGACAGCAGTACACAAACCAGGGAAGACAGCAGTGCACAAAACAGAGAGGACATTAGTGCATAAACCAGGGAAGACAGCAGTGCACAAAACAGGGAAAGTCAGCAGTGCACAAACCAGGGAAGACAGCAGTGCACAAACCAGGAAAGACAGCAGTGCACAAACCAGGGAAGACAGCAGTGCACAAACCAGGGAAGACAGCAGTGCACAAAACAGAGAGGACATTAGTGCATAAACCAGGGAAGACAGCAGTGCACAAACCAGGAAACACAGCAGTGCACAAACCAGGGAAGACAGCAGTGCACAAACCAGGGACGACAGCAGTGCACAAACCAGGGAAGACAGCAGTGCATAAACCAGGGAAGACAGCAGTGCACAAACCAGGGAAGACAGCAGTGCACAAACCAGGGAAGACAGCAGTGCACAAACCAGGGAAGACAGCAGTGCACAAACCAGGAAACACAGCAGTGCACAAACCAGGGAAGACAGCAGTGCACAAACCAGGGACGACAGCAGTGCACAAACCAGGGAAGACAGCAGTGCATAAACCAGGGAAGACAGCAGTGCACAAACCAGGGAAGACAGCAGTGCACAAACCAGGGAAGACAGCAGTGCACAAACCAGGGAAGACAGCAGTGCACAAACCAGGGAAGACAACAATGCACAAACCAGGGAAGACAACAATGCACAAACCAGGGGAAGACAGCAGTGCACAAACCAGGGAAGACAGCAGTGCACAAACCAGGGAAGACAGCAGTGCACAAACCAGGGAAGACAGCAGTGCACAAACCAGGGAAGACAGCAGTGCACAAACCAGGGAAGACAGCAGTGCACAAACCAGGGAAGACAGCAGTGCACAAACTAGGGAAGACAGCAGTGCACAAACAGGGAAGACAGCAGTGCACAAACAGGGAAGACAGCAGTGAACAAACAGGGAAGACAGCAGTGCACAAACCAGGGAAGACAGCAGTGCACAAACAGGGAAGACAGCAGTGCACAAACTAGGGAAGACAGCAGTGCACAAACAGGAAACAGCACAAACCAGGGAAGACAGCAGTGCACAAACAGGGAAGACAGCAGTGAACAAACAGGGAAGACAGCAGTGCACAAACAGGGAAGACAGCAGTGAACAAACAGGGAAGACAGCAGTGGACAAACAGGGAAGACAGCAGTGCACGAACAGGGAAGACAGCAGTGCACAAACCAGGGAAGACAGCAGTGCACAAACAGGGAAGACAGCAGTGCACAAACAGGGAAAACAGCAGTGCACAAACAGGAAAGACAGCAGTGCACAAACAGGGAAGACAGCAGTGACAAACAGGGAAGACAGCAGTGCACAAACAGGGAAGACAGCAGTGAACAAACAGGGAAGACAGCAGTGCACAAACAGGGAAGACAGCAGTGCACAAACAGGGAAGACAGCAGTGCACAAACAGGGAAGACAGCAGTGCACAAACAGGGAAGACAGCAGTGCACAAACAGGGAAGACAGCAGTGTACAAACAGGGAAGACAGCAGTGCACAAACAGGGAAGACAGCAGTGCACAAACAGGGAAGACAGCAGTGCACAAACAGGGAAGACAGCAGTGCACAAACAGGGAAGACAGCAGTGCACAAACAGGGAATACAGCAGTGCACAAACAGGGAAGACAGCAGTGCACAAACAGGGAAGACAGCAGTGCACAAACAGGGAAGACAGCAGTGCACAAACAGGGAAGACAGCAGTGCACAAACAGGGAAGACAGCAGTGCACAAACAGGGAAGACAGCAGTGCACAAACAGGGAAGACAGCAGTGCACAAACAGGGAAGACAGCAGTGCACAAACAGGGAAGACAGCAGTGCACAAACAGGGAAGACAGCAGTGCACAAACAGGGAAGACAGCAGTGCACAAACAGGGAAGACAGCAGTGCACAAACAGGGACGACAGCAGTGCACAAACAGGGAAGACAGCAGTGCACAAACAGGGAAGACAGCAGTGCACAAACAGGGAGAGATCTACCAAAAACGAATATTTTGGTTAAGAAATATTACGTAATTATTTATATTAAGGAGAGTGTTAATTGTTGAGAATTAATAAAAATGATGAGCATAAATGTTATTATTCCTATTATTAATATTATCTTTATTCTTATTATTGGTATTATTGTTTTATTATTATTATTATTATTATTATTATTATTATTATTATTATTAATTATTATTATTAATATTTTTGTTATTATTATTGGTATTATTATTGGTATTGATGTTATTATTATTGTTATTATTATTATTAGTATTATCATTATTATTATTGTTATTATTATTATTATTATTATTATTATTATTATTATTATTATTATTATTATTATTATTATTATTATTATTATTATTATTATTATTGGTATTATTGTTTTATTATTATTATTATTATTGTTATTATTATTATTATTATTATTATTATTATTATTATTATTATTATTATTATTATTATTATTACGGTGATGATGATGATGATCTTATTAATATAATTGTAATTATTACTATGTTTATTTTTATTTTTATTAGTACTATTATTATTATTATTATTATTATTATAATTATTTATGGTGAAGCTCTGGAAGTGTAGGGGTCAAACAGAGCCGAGGAATCAGGACTCAAGGATGAGGATCGTAGCTATAATTTGTTAACTCAAGGACTCCTCTGAAATTATTGTATTGAGAGAGTAGGAAGAGTGATGTATGAACCTAGATACTCTAATAACAATAATAATCTGGTTTTAAATTTGTTTTATTCATCCAATTTTAAATTTGTTTTATTCATCCAATAAATACCTTTATCATAATTTTACAGTTTTATTCTTGACATATTTCTCTACATAACCGAGCTTAACAACAATCATAGAAACAAACATACGATCAGAGATATTTATTTAAAGAAATTTTGTTATATAAATGTACATTATCAATTTATAATTAACCCACTAGTCCGGGAATTTTATCCTGTGGCAGCCTGGGTGTTGTGACTTGCTGCAGTCAGGGTATTGTGAACCTGTTGCAAGAAGAGTATTGCGAACATGTTGCAACCAGAGTATTGTGAGCCTGCTGCAGCCAGTATACTGTGATTTGCTGTAGCCAGACTATTTCAACTTTGCTGTAGTCAGGATACTGTGATCTTTTTCACCCTAAGTATTGTATCGTTTTGCAGCCAGGGTATTGTATCATGTTGCAGCCAGGGTATTGCATCATGTTGCAACCAGGGTATTGTATCATGTTGCAGCCATGGTATTGTATCATGTTGCAGCCATGGTATTGTATCATGTTGCAGCCAGGGTATTGTATCATGTTGCAACCAGGGTATTGTATCATGTTGCAGCCATGGTATTGTATCATGTTGCAGCCATGGTATTGTATCATGTTGCAGCATGGTATTGTATCATGTTGCAGCCATGGTATTGTATCATGTTGCAGCCATGGTATTGTATCATGTTGCAGCCATGGTATTGTATCATGTTGCAGCCATGGTATTGTATCATGTTGCAACCAGGGTATTGTATCATGTTGCAACCAGGGTATTGTATCATGTTGCAGCCATGGTATTGTATCATGCTGCAGCCATGGTACTGTAACTTGCTGCGGTTCGGATACTGTGATTTTTTTTCTTCAGCTTTAAGTCACTGCTCCACTTCATTATATCAACAGCCAGTGCAACATCTTCATTATATTTACCATTTTTTCTACAATGATATATGTTAATAATTCAGCCAAAATGTGAAAATATGTGATAGAAAAAATTGCTGTTAACGAAAACACAGAACCAGCTTATCTGCAACAGCTGTAAACTATTATTCTATTCGTGGAAAATCATTAAGCCTGTATGACATGGCTATAACTATGACGATAATTTTTAAAGGGGTAGACCGGGAGGCCTCGGTCAGATGACCAAAACCTCCAACGGCGGGTCATCATCTGACTAAGACCCGCGTCAGGAAACACTTGTCCTGTTTCCTGACAAACCTTACCTAACCTAACCCTGTATGAGTCAGTGCCTGGGGAATGGGAGGTAATCAGGTTAAATTCAGTGTAAAGAGAGAGAGAGAGAGAGAGAGAGAGAGAGAGTAGCACTAACTCCGCTCATAAGCCCTTCATGAGTAGTTCATGAGCTCTTCATGAGCACCAAGGCGGGTGAAGCCCTGAAGGGGCATGGTGGGAGGCCACCAGATAAGAACATGAGAATTATCTCAATAAAACTGATTCGCTTTCTAGTTAACAGCGTTTTTTCTACCATGTTATGATACAGGTGTTTGGTAAATTCACAGTGCTTTAGCAACATGGCACAATGGACTAGCGTCGTTCACACACACACACAATGTCAGCTCCGTCCTTGTTTCTACATCTGCCTCTTATCCAGTAACAGCTGACAGATCGTGCTAAACTCTGCACAAATGACAAATATTTATTGGCAACTGCAGTTAAGATAGCGGCACCTTTCATGATACAACATTGCAGAGAACATCACGGCTGAGAAGATACGTTATCTTTAAAGGACGTAAACGAAAATAAACTTAATTATTGTCATTTATATGCTTAAAATGAGAAGTGTTAATGCGTTGTAAAACTATATGCTCTACCAAATGAACTGTCTTTACACTCGGTGGTAGGGAGTATCTTAGGTCACAGGAGGGAATCAAATGGATCAGATAATGTCGAGATGTATGGGAATACATGCACACTGTCTTCTAGCGATCTTGAATCATCGGAGAGAAGGTCTGTAAGGTCGCTGAAGTTACTGGGTGACTCTCGAGCCTTTAAAGACAAACTTGAGGCTGAGCTGGAGGTGGAGCAATAGTCCAGAAGTTGCGGAATTTGATGAGCACTACATATCTGGGTGAAGGAGGTCATATGGTCTTGATACTTGAATGCCATAACACTGTCTTCTGGAATAACAGTCTTCTGCAACGGAAGCTGAAATGTATGCTGCAGAGATTCTTGAAGGGAATCGTGAAGTGAGCATTGAAGGGAGCTTTCCGGACAGCAAATGTCAGACAAATCATCATCTTGCAGACAGCAAACGTTTGACCCATCAACTTGTAATGCATCCGACAGAGCTCTGATGTAACTGACGGCAAGGCGAAGTGTCGTGATCTTGGTCATAGAAGAAGAAGCTGTGTGCACTGACATAGCATCTGGTAATATCTTGCGGAGGGATTCGAATGCGTTATTGATTTGCTTCATGCGATGCCGTTCTCTAGCGTTAGCAGTCTTCCTGCGGTACTTCGACAGCGGCTCTTTCTTGTGTTTCAATCTCACGGGTCTCTTGGGATCTTCCTTTCTAGCTCTTTCTTGCTGTAGTCTCTTAATGATGGTTTTTGGGCGAAGAGCGTACGTTTGCCTTATCTTTACTGTC
Organism: Cherax quadricarinatus; assembly: GCF_038502225.1. Lineage (NCBI taxonomy): Eukaryota > Metazoa > Arthropoda > Malacostraca > Decapoda > Parastacidae > Cherax > Cherax quadricarinatus. Next base: position 5,650 of record NW_027195210.1, on the reverse strand, counting down.
TTGGAATCAGGTTCCTGACGCAGCTGAATGGAATACATTTCCCCTGTGTTGCCCGTCGTGGAGCCGAGCTCCTGACGGAAACTCTCAGAGATGTTCATTGTTTGGGTAGTGTTGTCAATCATGTTGCAGGCCCTCACTTTATTACTACTTTATCTTCATTAAATAAATTATAGTGCTTTGGTTTATAAGTTTCCTTATTGTACTGTTCGTATCATAATTTTTAGAGACACGTTACTTCGCACTGTCTGAAGTTATGAAAAGATATTAACACATGTTGCACTTGTAGTGAGTTTCAAGTATTTATAGCATTAATGTTATCCTTTCCTTAGTACGTTGGGTCAGTTTAACGTAATGCGGTATAATTCCTACATTTAAATAAGTTCCTCCACATAAACAACTGCCAGAAGCATGCCATACGGGCAGCAAATGTTCTCACGTTGATCAATAAGAAAGAGAAAAACGTGTCTCCAAAGAGTAATTTCTGTGACTAATCACTCGTTCATACTGAGTGACGATCTCTAAAAATTGAAGTCAGAGGACTTGGGCCTGGACTCGCGTACAACCTTTCTTAATGAGAGGAGCACAACGACTGAGGTCTGTAACAGACCTTCAGTCGTCCACACCTGATGCCAGTGTTACCAGACAGCATGAGCAAAACAAACCAATTATACTTCTATTACCAAGAAACTCGAAACTCTTACCTCTGAATAAATCTACAATAACAGCTATAAATACAAACGTGCGGTGAATCAGGACGCAATAAGAAGGCGAGAGAAGTTATACATATTATTAATGTTCCCTTAATGTGTATGTGATAACTGAGAGAGAACGTTTGGTCAGGGGTCGAGGTTGAGGCCAGAGCTCAGTATTGACGGTGGCGCCGCCGAGGCAGCACTAGGAGAAAGTAAAGTAGAGAGGACATAAAATCAACCTTCAGTTCAATTCAATTCAAAGTTTATTTATATCATTCTTGATAAGCTTTCTATTTATACTGAAACACATACACACAGTGAAGAGGCGGGGCCAGGAGCTTTGACTCGACCCCTGCAACCACAACTAGGTGAGTACACACACGCACTTTCCTTTGAAAACTACACCCACTCTCTCTCTCTCTCTCTCTCTCTCTCTCTCTCTCTCTCTCTCTCTCTCTCTCTCTCTCTCTCTCTCTCTCTCTCTCTCTCTCTTTCTCTATCTCTCTCTCTCTCTCAAAACAGGCCAAGTGTCTGTCGATAAATGCATATCTGACAAATAATAATTAACTTTCACACTTTAAAACACACCTTTACAAACACACACACACAACGGTATGTCCTAGGAAGAGAGGTTACGGGAAATCAACCTGAGAACACTGAAGGACAGGAGGGATGGAGGGGACATGATAACGACGTATAAAATACTGAAAGGAATTGACAAGGTGGGCAGGGCCAGAATGTATATGAGATGGGTAACAGGAACAAGGAGACACAATGAAGTAATGGAGGCAGGGTCCATACATATCTATAAGATGACGTATGGTAAGGCTTTTGGAGCAGGGAGAGAGTGGACTTAGTAGCGACTAGCGAAGAGATAGCCAGGAGCTGAGAATTAACCCCGGCAGCAAACAAATAGTTGAGTACAAATAGGCTAGTACATATAATATTCACACACATATATACGCACACAAATGCACGCACACACACGTTCAAGACTGTACACCGTGTACATCAGGCCCATACTGGAGAACGCAGCACCAGTTTGGAACCCACAACTGGTCAAGCACATCAAGAAATTAGAGATAGTCCAAAGGCTTGCAGCAAGTTGAAGATTGAGACACTTATGCAGCATATGGGAATCTTTATTCAGGAAACGTTTCGCCACACAGTGGCTTCATCAGTCCAATACAAAGAGGAAGGCGTAAGGAAAGGAGGAGAATGAGGTAATCAGTCCCTCAACCTGGAGTCGATGTGTTAAGTCCATCAATCTTGTAGAATGTACAGCATAGGGCCGTAGACGTGGCTTATATACTGTAGTGAGGTGAGGTGAAGCAGGCGGAGGCGGGGTCATAGTGGTACCATCCACTAGTCGAAGTAGGTCTTCGTCCAAAGGTTGAACAAGTGTTGAAGAATTCTTTGTAACAAGATCCCATGATGCTGCAGTGTCTGACAGTTGTGATGAATGGTTTGAAAAACCGACAAGTTGAAGATTGAGACACTTATGTAGCATATGGGAATCTTTATTCAGGAAACGTTTCGCCACACAGTGGCTTCATCAGTCCAATACAAAGAGGAAGGCGTAAGGAGAGGAGGAGAATGAGGTAATCAGTCCCTCAACCTGGAGTCGATGTGTTAAGTCCATCAATCTTGTAGAATGTACAGCATAGGGCCGTAGACGTGGCTTATATACTGTAGTGAGGTGAGGTGGACTGATGAAGCCACTGTGTGGCGAAACGTTTCCTGAATAAAGATTCCCATATGCTGCATAATTGTCTCAATCTTCAACTTGTCGGTTTTTCAAACCATTCATCACAGCTTGCAGCAAGGTTAGTTCTAGAGTTAAGGGGAATGTCCTACGAAGAAAGGTTAAGGGAAATCGTCCTGACGACACTGTAGGACAGGAGGGTCAGAGGAGGCATGATAACGACATACAAAATACTGAGAAGAATTGACAAGGTGGACAGAGACAGGGTGTTCCAGAGATGGGACACGGAAACAAGGGGTCACAATTGGAAGTTGAAGACTCAGATGAGTCAAAGAGATGTTAGGAAGTATTTCTTTAGTCATAGAGTTGTCAGAAAGTGGAATAGTCTGGCAAGCGATGTAGTGGAGGAAGGAACCATACAAAGTTTTAAGACGACGTATGATAAAGCTCATGGAGCAGGGGGAGAGAGGACCTAGTAGCACTCAGTGAAGAGGCGGGGCCAGGAGCTATGTATCGACCCCTGCAACCACAAACAGGTGAGTACAAGTAGGTGAGTACAATCTCTCTCTCTCTCACACACACACATACACACACACACACACACACACACACACATACGACACTGGAGGACAGGAGAGATAGGGTGGACATGATAACGACATACAAAATACTGAGAGGAATTGACAAGGTGGACAAAGACAGGATGTTCCAGAGATGGGACACAGCAACAAGGGGACACAGTTGGAAGTTGAAGACAGATGAATCACAGGGATGTTAGGAAGTATTTCTTCAGCCACAGAGTAGTCAGCAAGTGGAATAGTTTGGGAAGCGATGTAGTGGAGGCAGGATCCATACATAGCTTTAAGCAGAGGTATGATAAAGCTCACGGTTCAGGGAGAGTGACCTAGTAGCGATCAGTGAAGAGGCGGGGGCAGGAGCTCGGACTCGACCCCTGCAAACTTAACTAGGTGAGTACAACTAGGCGAGTGAGTACACACACACACACACACACACAGGGGGGATTTGATAACGACATATAAATTATTGAGAGGAATCGACAAAGTGGACAGAGACAGGATGTTCCAGAGATGGGACACAACAACTAGGGGGTCACAGTTGGAAATTGATGACTCAGATGAATCACAGGGACGTTAGGAAGTATTTCTTCAGTCACAGAATTGTCAGAAAGTGGAACAGTCTGGGAAGTGATGTAGTGGAGGCAGGATCCATACATAGCTTTAAGAAGAGGTATGATAAAGCTCATGGAGCAGGAAGAGTGACCCAGTGGCGACCAGTGAAGAGACGGGGCCAGGAGCTATGACTCATCCACTGCAACCACAACTAGGTGAGTACACACACACACACACACACACACACACACACACACACACACACACACACACACACACACACACACACAAACACACACACACATTCAAGAAAAAGGATCTTGGAGTGAGTATTATACCGAGCACATCTCCGGAAGCGCGCATCATCCAAGTAACTGCTGCAGCATATGGGCTACTGACAAACCTAAGAGTAGCATTTCGACACCTGAGTAGGAAGTCATACACGACACTTTACACCGTGAACGCCAGGCCCCATATTGGAGTATGCAGCACCAGTATGGAACGCCCACACCTGGTCAAGCATGTCAAGGAATTAGAGAATGCTTAAAGGTTTGTAGCAAGACTAGTCCTTGAGCTAAGGGTTATGTCCTACGAAGAGAGGTTAAGGGAAATCAACCTGACTACACTGGAGGACAGGAGGGAGAGGGGTGGGGGTTGATAACGACATATTTAATACTGAGAGGAACTGACAGGGTGGATAGGGACAGAATGTTTCAGAGATGGGATACACCAACAAGCGGTCACAGCTGGAAGTTGAAAACTCAAATGAGTCACACGGATGTTAGGAAGTTTTTCTACAGTCGAAGAGTTGTCAGAAAGTGGAACAATCTGGAGAATGATGTATCGGAGGCAGAATCCATTCATAGCTTTAGAGGTGTGAAAAGGTAGCTCGTGGCCTGGTAGGCAAAGCTCTTGCTTCACACGCTGAGGCGTCCGGGTTCGATTCGTGGTAAGGGTGAAAACATTGGGCGTGTTTTCTTACACCTGTTGTCCATGTTCAACCATCAATAAAATGGTTAACATTCGCTGCCTGACCATGGTAGTGTGCGGTAGTGCTCTGCACCCCTCTGCTGTGTGTAGGCGAGCGCCCTTGTCAGTTACCTGGCTGCAGTGGTGTGAAGTGGTGCTGTCACACCTCGGCTAACAACTTAGGTGCACTGTGATCGTCAAGATGGCGGTTAGTCTGAGACGAAGGATAAATACTGTAGGCATCGAGCTACTTAAAGGAATGATAACGACCAGTTCTGCGCAAGTCTTATTGCCAAAGATCATACGGGAGACTTATGGAGTACAAGATTGTGACTTGTATGGTGTAGCATTGAACGGAGGACAACGAATTTTCGTCAAACTGCTAACTGCAACGGTTTATGAATCGTTAATCACCAGGTTTCAGGACGTGAGTCTTAACGTCACACCAGCTGTCACTGTAAGAATGATAGATGTTTCACGGTATTATACGTGGATCAAGTTACGCAACGTTCCCTTTGAGGCGGACGAGGCAGATATAAGGAAAGTTTTTGAGAAGTATGGGACGGTGCATTATGCTCAACATGGTACGTGGGCGGCAGGAGCCTATGCTGGTTTTCCAGAGGGTTCTTTCAACCTCAAAATGACTTTGAGGCACCAAATACCATCCTATGTGTACCTACAAGATTTCAGGACGCAGGTAATGGTAATGTACCCAGGACAACGACGTACGTGCCGCCTATGTGGTGAGTATGATCACATAGCGGCGACCTGTGACAAGCGAAGACATGTGCCTGGACCTGTGGTGGATGTCGCAGCCCCTGCTTCAAAGGTGGCAGGTGAGGAACAAACATCGGATGGAGGGCGTGGTGTTTTGTGGAGCGAGATAGTGGATCGGGCACACAGGACTGGTGGTGAGTTGGAGTCCCGCCCCCAACTGCCTGATCAGGTGTCGTCTCCTGTGGATAAGGAGGAGCAGCAAGTACAAGAGAAGGTTCATGAGATTGAGGAGGAATTGGTGGAGGTGTTGAAGACGTTGTCACCACCAGAGAGGGATGTTACATCTGAGCGTGATGTCATTGGAGAATCGTCGCTTCCAGAAAGTCTGAGACATGATAATTTGGGACGTGATGGTGGTTTGGAGTCATCAATTGACT
>NW_027195209.1:270000-275001 GCF_038502225.1 Cherax quadricarinatus | reverse complement strand
GGGAGAGTGTAGATGTACTTATGTATACGTGTACACATGTATGTATGTGTTTGTAGTGATGTGTATGTGTACACATGTATGTATATATGTGTGTTTGTAGTGATGTGTATGTGTACACATGTATGTATATATGTGTGTTTGTAGTGATGTGTATGTGTACACATGTATGTATATATGTGTGTTTGTAGTGATGTGTATGTGTACACATGTATGTATATATGTGTGTTTGTAGTGATGTGTATGTGTACACATGTATGTATATATGTGTGTTTGTAGTGATGTGTATGTGTACACATGTATGTATATATGTGTGTGTGTAGTGATGTGTATGTGTACACATGTATGTATATATGTGTGTTTGCAGTGATGTGTATGTGTACACATGTATGTATATATGTGTGTAGTGATGTGTATGTGTACACATGTATGGATGTGTGTTTGCAGTGATGTGTATGTGTACACATGTATGTATATATGTGTGTAGTGATGTGTATGTGTACACATGTATGTATATGTGTTTGTAGTGATGTGTATGTGTACACATGTATGTATATATGTGTGTGTGTAGTGATGTGTATGTGTACACATGTATGTATATATGTGTGTGTGTAGTGATGTGTATGTGTACACATGTATGTATATATGTGTGTGTGTAGTGATGTGTGTGTGTACACATGTATGTATATATGTGTGTGTAGTGATGTGTATGTGTACACATGTATGTATATGTGTGTGTAGTGATGTGTATGTGTACACATGTATGTATATATGTGTGTAGTGATGTGTATGTGTACACATGTATGTATATGTGTGTGTAGTGATGTGTATGTGTACACATGTATGTATATATGTGTGTGTGTAGTGATGTGTATGTGTACACATGTATGTATATATGTGTGTGTGTAGTGATGTGTATGTGTACACATGTATGTATATATGTGTGTGTGTAGTGATGTGCATGTGTACACATGTATGTATATATGTGTGTGTGTGTAGTGATGTGTATGTGTATACATGTATGTATATATGTGTTTGTAGTGATGTGTATGTGTACACATGTATGTATATATGTGTGTAGTGATGTGTATGTGTACACATGTATGTATATATGTGTGTAGTGATGTGTATGTGTACACATGTATGTATATGTGTGTGTAGTGATGTGTATGTGTACACATGTATGTATATATGTGTGTGTGTAGTGATGTGTATGTGTACACATGTATGTATATATGTGTGTGTGTAGTGATGTGTATGTGTACACATGTATGTATATATGTGTGTGTGTAGTGATGTGTATGTGTACACATGTATGTATATATGTGTGTGTGTAGTGATGTGTATGTGTACACATGTATGTATATATGTGTGTGTAGTGATGTGTATGTGTACACATGTATGTATATGTGTGTGTAGTGATGTGTATGTGTACACATGTATGTATATATGTGTGTAGTGATGTGTATGTGTACACATGTATGTATATATGTGTGTGTGTAGTGATGTGTATGTGTACACATGTATGTATATATGTGTGTGTGTAGTGATGTGTATGTGTACACATGTATGTATATATGTGTGTGTGTAGTGATGTGTATGTGTACACATGTATGTATATATGTGTGTGTGTAGTGATGTGTATGTGTACACATGTATGTATATATGTGTAGTGATGTGTATGTGTACACATGTATGTATATATGTGTGTGTGTAGTGATGTGTATGTGTAGATGAAAGTGAAAAGTAAACATCAGAAGAAAACTTATATGAACTACATAATAATTCACAATAAAGAAGATCACAGTTGTGATGAATGGTTTGAAAAACCGACAAGTTGAAGATTGAGACACTTATGCAGCATATGGGAATCTTTATTCACATTCTACAAGATTGATGGACTGAACACATCGACTCCAGGCTGAGGGACTGATTACCTCATACTCCTCCTTTCCTTACGCCTTCCTCTTTGTATTGGACTGATGAAGCCACTGTGTGGCGAAACGTTTCCTGAATAAAGATTCCCATATGCTGCATAAGTGTCTTAATCTTCAAGATCACAGTTCCGTGGTACAGCTGTCAGCCTGGCTGACTCTGCTGTCAGCCTTACTCCGTCATCCTGGCTGACTCTGCTGTCATCAGAGTCAGTATAAAAGTAAAGAAGCAATAAGAAGGTTAAAACTGGTAAATTTAGAATGTATTAAGATTAAAGTTTGTGAGGCAGTTGTAACAAATTACTGGAATACTTAATGATTTTGTTCATAATCTTTATGAAAGAAGAAAATGGTAAAATCTTTTAAAGAATGTAATATTATTATGTAATATTATTATGTAATATTATGCAAGAAAGACGGTAAAGATTTTCCCAAAAAACTGGATCTTAGACAATGTTGTGTGATGTCACCTGTGGTCTTAAAGTTGTGTGATGTCACCTGTGGTCTTAAAGTTGTGTGATGTCACCTGTGGTCTTAAAGTTGTGTGATGTCACCTGTGGTCTTAAAGTTGTGTGATGTCACCTGTGGTTTTAAAGTTGTGTGATGTCACCTGTGGTCTTAAAGTTGTGTGATGTCACCTGTGGTCTTAAAGTTGTGTGATGTCACCTGTGGTCTTAAAGTTGTGTGATGTCACCTGTGGTCTTAAAGTTGTGTGATGTCACCTGTGGTCTTAAAGTTGTGTGATGTCACCTGTGGTCTTAAAGTTGTGTGATGTCACCTGTGGTCTTAAAGTTGTGTGATGTCACCTGTGGTCTTAAAGTTGTGTGATGTCACCTGTGGTCTTAAAGTTGTGTGATGTCACCTGTGGTCTTAAAGTTGTGTGATGTCCTGTGGTCTTAAAGTTGTGTGATGTCACCTGTGGTCTTAAAGTTGTGTGATGTCACCTGTGGTCTTAAAGTTGTGTGATGTCACCTGTGGTCTTAAAGTTGTGTGATGTCACCTGTGGTCTTAAAGTTGTGTGATGTCACCTGTGGTCTTAAAGTTGTGTGATGTCACCTGTGGTCTTAAAGTTGTGTGATGTCACCTGTGGTCTTAAAGTTGTGTGATGTCACCTGTGGTCTTAAAGTTGTGTGATGTCACCTGTGGTCTTAAAGTTGTGTGATGTCACCTGTGGTCTTAAAGTTGTGTGATGTCACCTGTGGTCTTAAAGTTGTGTGATGTCACCTGTGGTCTTAAAGTTGTGTGATGTCACCTGTGGTCTTAAAGTTGTGTGATGTCACCTGTGGTCTTAATGTTGTGTGTTGTGTGATGTCACCTGTGGTCTTAAAGTTGTGTGATGTCACCTGTGGTCTTAAAGTTGTGTGATGTCACCTGTGGTCTTAAAGTTGTGTGATGTCACCTGTGGTCTTAAAGTTGTGTGATGTCACCTGTGGTCTTAAAGTTGTGTGATGTCACCTGTGGTCTTAAAGTTGTGTGATGTCACCTGTGGTCTTAAAGTTGTGTGATGTCACCTGTGGTCTTAAAGTTGTGTGATGTCACCTGTGGTCTTAAAGTTGTGTGATGTCACCTGTGGTCTTAAAGTTGTGTGATGTCACCTGTGGTCTTAAAGTTGTGTGATGTCACCTGTGGTCTTAAAGTTGTGTGATGTCACCTGTGGTCTTAAAGTTGTGTGATGTCACCTGTGGTCTTAAAGTTGTGTGATGTCACCTGTGGTCTTAAAGTTGTGTGATGTCACCTGTGGTCTTAAAGTTGTGTGATGTCACCTGTGGTCTTAAAGTTGTGTGATGTCACCTGTGGTCTTAAAGTTGTGTGATGTCACCTGTGGTCTTAAAGTTGTGTGATGTCACCTGTGGTCTTAAAGTTGTGTGATGTCACCTGTGGTCTTAAAGTTGTGTGATGTCACCTGTGGTCTTAAAGTTGTGTGATGTCACCTGTGGTCTTAAAGTTGTGTGATGTCACCTGTGGTCTTAAAGTTGTGTGATGTCACCTGTGGTCTTATAGACGTGGTCTTAAAGTTGTGTGATGTCACCTGTGGTCTTAAAGTTGTGTGATGTCACCTGTGGTCTTAAAGACGTGTGATGTCACCTGTGGTCTTAAAGTCGTGTGATGTCACCTGTGGTCTTAAAGACGTGTGATGTCACCTGTGGTCTTAAAGTCGTGTGATGTCACCTGTGGTCTTAAAGACGTGTGATGTCACCTGTGGTCTTAAAGTCGTGTGATGTCACCTGTGGTCTTAAAGACGTGTGATGTCACCTGTGGTCTTAAAGTCGTGTGATGTCACCTGTGGTCTTAAAGACGTGTGATGTCACCTGTGGTCTTAAAGTCGTGTGATGTCACCTGTGGTCTTAAAGACGTGTGATGTCACCTGTGGTCTTAAAGTCGTGTGATGTCACCTGTGGTCTTAAAGTTGTGTGATGTCACCTGTGGTCTTAAAGTCGTGTGATGTCACCTGTGGTCTTAAAGACGTGTGATGTCACCTGTGGTCTTAAAGTCGTGTGATGTCACCTGTGGTCTTAAAGACGTGTGATGTCACCTGTGGTCTTAAAGTCGTGTGATGTCACCTGTGGTCTTAAAGACGTGTGATGTCACCTGTGGTCTTAAAGTCGTGTGATGTCACCTGTGGTCTTAAAGACGTGTGATGTCACCTGTGGTCTTAAAGTTGTGTGATGTCACCTGTGGTCTTAAAGACGTGTGATGTCACCTGTGGTCTTAAAGACGTGTGATGTCACCTGTGGTCTTAAAGACGTGTGATGTCACCTGTGGTCTTAAAGTTGTGTGATGTCACCTGTGGTCTTAAAGACGTGTGATGTCACCTGTGGTCTTAAAGTCGTGTGATGTCACCTGTGGTCTTAAAGTTGTGTGATGTCACCTGTGGTCTTAAAGTCGTGTGATGTCACCTGTGGTCTTAAAGACGTGTGATGTCACCTGTGGTCTTAAAGTTGTGTGATGTCACCTGTGGTCTTAAAGACGTGTGATGTCACCTGTGGTCTTAAAGTCGTGTGATGTCACCTGTGGTCTTAAAGTCGTGTGATGTCACCTGTGGTCTTAAAGACGTGTGATGTCACCTGTG